>NC_137139.1:29202133-29279633 GCF_949319135.1 Squalius cephalus
GTCAGCAAGTTTGTGTGGTATGTGCAGTGTTGCATACAAATACTGTTGTTGTTTTTTTTGCAAGCCGTTAGATCTATTTTTTGTTCATTATCTCTGTCTCTTCATAATACAAAATGGAATCCAAACAAGCAAGGCACATTTGAACTGCAAAATCTTCAACTTCCATTAAATGAATGCAAATCATCAGTGTGAACATGCTAGGTAAACTAATAACATGTAAATGAGTGTTTTATATCAAAATATATGATCTGGTTTTATTCAAGTAAATAAAATACAATTAAAAATCAGATGTGCTTAGCCCTGTTTTCGATATAAATCAATGGGATTTTGATTTCTCCTTTATCGTCCAGCAGGCAAAAATCATCCAATCACTTTGAAAAGTAATGGATCTACGAGGTGATTTTCAAGATGTGGGTTTGATTTTCTTTTTTTTTTGCAATGACTTGAATCTATTATAGCCATAAAACACAGTAGAGTACACATCAGCATTGAGTTAAATTCAAAGGGTTATGAATGAAAGAAATGTTTTCAAACAGCTTATTAGATGTGAAGAGGCCGTAGATCCACAGAACATGATTAAACGGCCGACAGATCCGCAGGCTCTCGCTGGAATCTGAGGAAAGTTCAGTAGATTTATGACGTTTATTGTTTATTCGTGGGATTTTAAAGGCCTGATCTTGCCTGAAGTGACACACTTGTTTCATTGGTTTTACTCTCTGGTTGTCCATTCTTCAGATATCATGTGCATCATTTGGTCCGGATCATCCACATTACATACTGGACCTTCCTGTGTTAGTAGATTTCTGGGTGTGTAAGTCAATATGACCACGTTCATGTATGTATGGATATGGTATTTCATGTATTTCAAATCTTTTGTTGATATTTTACATTTATGCATTGATATGTATTCAAGTGTCTTGAGTTCAAGGTATACATTTTTTTCCAGTTCATGCATTCCCTTCGAATCGAACCCATGGCCTTGACGTTGATATCGCTGCGCTCTTCTGTTTGAGCTAAATACAAAATAATAAAATGATATGCTAAAATATCCTAAATTATATCTATAATTAAATGTTATCATAAAAAACAAATTATATATATATATATATATATATATATATATATATATATATATATATATATATATATATTATAAACAAATAATATTTTATTATATAATTTAATAATAATTATTATTATTATTTATTACAAATTATGTATAAAATATACTATAATATAAAATAATAATAATAATGCATTATAATTATTTATTATTATTATAAATGTTGTGATAATATACTGTTATAAAATAATATAATAATAATAAATAATTATAATGATTTATTTATTATAATTGCAAATTATGCATCATAATATACTGTATTGTACTATAATTAAGCGTTATATTTATTTTTTGTTTGTTATCATTATGTATAATATACTGTCATATAAGCAAAGGGCCCCGGACCCCATACTCCCGGAGCACCCTCCACAGGCTGCCGCGAGGGACACAGTCGAATGCTTTCTCCAAATCCACAAAGCACATGTGGATTGGTTGGGCAAACTCCCATGAACCCTCCAGCACCCTGTAGAGGGTATAGAGCTGATCCAGTGTTCCACGACCGGGACGAAAACCACACTGTTCCTCCTGAATCCGAGGTTCTACTATCGGCCGGATTCTCCTCTCCAGTACCCTGGCATAGACTTTCCCAGGGAGGCTGAGAAGTGTGATCCCCCTATAGTTGGAGCACACCCTCCGATCCCCCTTCTTGAAAAGAGGGACCACCACCCCGGTCTGCCAGTCCAAAGGTACTGTCCCCGACCGCCACGCGATGTTGCAGAGGCGTGTCAGCCAAGACAGCCCCACAACATCCAGAGACTTGAGGTACTCAGGGCGGATCTCATCCACCCCCGGTGCCTTGCCACCGAGGAGTTTCTTGACTACCTCGGTGACTTCAGCCCGGGTGATGGACGAGTCCGCCTCCGAGCCCTCAGCCTCTGCTTCCTCAATGGAAGACGTGACGGCGGGATTGATGGCGGGATTGAGGAGATCCTCGAAGTATTCCTTCCACCGTCCGGTGATATCCCCAGTCGAGGTCAACAGCTGCCCACCTCCACTGTAAACAGCATTGGTAGGGCACTGCTTCCCCCTCCTGAGGCGCCGGACGGTTTGCCAGAATCTCTTCGAGGCCGACCGATAGTCCTTCTCCATGGCCTCACCGAACTCCTCCCAGGCCCGAGTTTTTGCCTCCACAACCACCCGGGCTGCAGTCCGCTTGGCCCGTCGGTACCCATCAGCTGCCTCAGGAGTCCCACAAGCCAGCCAGGCCCGGTAGGACTCCTTCTTCAGCTTGACGGCATCCCTTACTTCCGGTGTCCACCACCGGGTTCGGGGATTGCCGCCTCGACAGGCACCGGAGACCTTACGGCCACAGCTCCGAGTGGCTGCGTTGACAATGGAGGTGGAGAACATGGTCCACTCGGACTCAATATCTCCAGACTCCCTCGGGATCTGGTCGAAGCTCTGCCGGAGGTGGGAATTGAAGATCTCTCTGACAGGGGATTCGGCCAAGCGTTCCCAACAGACCCTCACAGTACGTTTGGGTCTGCCGAGTCTGTCCAGCTTCCTCCCCCGCCATCGGATCCAACTCACCACCAGGTGGTGATCAGTTGACAGCTCCGCCCCTCTCTTCACCCGAGTGTCCAAGACATACGGCCGGAGGTCGGATGAAACGACTACAAAGTCGATCATCGACCTCCGGCCTAGGGTGTCCTGGTGCCATGTGCACTGATGGACACCCTTATGCTTGAACATGGTGTTCGTTATGGACAAGCTGTAACTAGCACAGAAGTCCAATAACAGAACACCACTCGGGTTCAGATCAGGGGGGCCGTTCCTCCCAATCACGCCCCTCCAGGTGTCACTGTCGCTGCCCACGTGGGCGTTGAAGTCGCCCAGTAGAACGATGGAGTCCCCAGTCGGAGCACTTTCCAGCACCCCTCCCAGAGACTCCAAGAAGGCCGGGTACTCTGCACTGCCATTCGGCCCGTAAGCACAAACGACAGTGAGAGACCTATCCCCGACCCGAAGGCACAGGGAAACGACCCTCTCGTTCACCGGGGTGAACTCCAACACATGGCGGCTGAGCTGGGGGGCTATAAGCAAACCCACACCAGCCCGCCGCCTCTCACCATGGGCAACTCCAGAGTGGTGAAGAGTCCATCCTCTCTCGAGGAGTGTGGTTCCAGAGCCCAAGCCGTGCGTAGAGGTGATCCCAACTATCTCTAGTCGGAATCTCTGAACCTCACGCTCAACCTCAGGCTCCTTCCCCGCCAGAGAGGTGACATTCCATGTCCCTAGAGCTAGATTCCGCGTCCAGGGATCGGGTTGTCTAGGCCCCCGCCTTCGACTGCCGCCCGATCCACTTTGCACCGGCCCCTTACGGTCCCTCCTGCAGGTGGTGGGTCCACGGGAGGGTGGCCCCACGTCGCTCCTTCGGGCTGAGCCCGGCCGGACCCCATGGGGGGAGGCCCGACCACCAGGCGCTCGCATACGAGCCCCAACCCCGGGCCTGGCTCCAGGGTGGGGCCCCGGCTGCGCCATACCGGGCGACGTCACGGTCCTCATTTTTTTTGTCATCATAAGGGGTTTTTGAACCGCTCTTAGTCTGACCCGTCGCCTAGGACCTGTTTGCCTTGGGAGACCCTACCAGGGGCATATAGCCCCAGACAACATAGCTCCTAGGGTCATTCGGGTACTCAAACCCCTCCACCACGGTAAGGTGGCAGTTCAAGGAGGGGGAGCTGTACGACCGGAGCAGGAGCTTGGTTCGGATTGCCAGCAGTAAGTCAGACTTGTTCCCGGTGCGTGTTGGACTCCGGCAGGGCTGCCCTTTGTCACCGGTTCTGTTCATAATTTTTATGGACAGAATTTCTAGGCGCAGCCAGGGGCCGGAGGGGGTCAGGTTTGGGGACCACACGATTTCATCTCTGCTCTTTGCGGATGATGTGGTCGTGTTGGCCTCATCAAACCAGGACCTCCAGCATGCGCTGGGACGGTTTGCAGCCGAGTGTGAAGCGGCCGGGATGAGAATCAGCACCTCCAAATCCGAGGCCATGGTCCTCAGTCGGAAAAGGGTGGCTTGCCCGCTTCAGGTTGGTGGAGAGTTCCTGCCTCAAGTGGAGGAGTTCAAGTATCTCGGGGTCTTGTTCACGAGTGAGGGAAGGATGGAACGGGAGATTGACAGACGGATCGGTGCAGCTTCTGCAGTAATGCGGTCGCTGTACCGGTCTGTCGTGGTGAAGAAGGAGCTGAGCCGCAAGGCGAAGCTCTCGATTTACCGGTCAATCTACGTTCCTACTCTCACCTATGGTCATGAGCTTTGGGTCATGACCGAAAGGACAAGATCCCGGATACAAGCGGCCGAAATGAGCTTTCTCCGCAGGGTGGCTGGGCGCTCCCTTAGAGATAGGGTGAGAAGCTCGGTCACTCGGGAGGAGCTCAGAGTAGAGCCGCTGCTCCTCCACATCGAGAGGGGTCAGTTGAGGTGGCTCGGGCATCTTTTCCGGATGCCTCCTGGACGCCTTCCTGGGAAGGCGTTCCGGGCATGTCCCACCGGGAGGAGACCCCGGGGAAGACCTAGGACACGCTGGAGAGACTATGTCTCCCGGCTGGCCTGGGAACGCCTCGGTGTCCCCCCGGAAGAGCTGGAGGAAGTGTCGAGGGAGAGGGAAGTCTGGGCATCCATGCTTAGACTGCTGCCCCCGCGACCCGGTCCCGGATAAGCGGTAGAAAATGGATGGATGGATGGATGGATACTGTCATATAAAATTATATAATAATACAGCATTATAATTATTTATTTCGTTACTTATTATAATTATTATTATTGCAAATTATGTAAAATAATATAACAACAAAGCATAATAATTAATTTATTATTGCTAATTATGTATCAATATACTGTATTATAAAATAATAGAATAAAGCATAATTGTTTTTTTTCTAAATTATGTATCATAATATACTGTAATATGAAATAATACAATAATAGTAAAGCATTCTTTTTATCATTATTGCAAATTATGCATAATATACTGTAATATAAAATAATAATAAAACATTTATTATTATAATTATTGCAAATTATGTATAATATACTGCAATATAAAATAATAATACAGCATTATAATTATTTATTTAGTTACTTATTATTACAATTATTATTATTGCAAATTATGTATAATATACTGCAATATAAAATAATATAACAAAGCATAATAATTCATTTATTATTGCTATTATAATTATTATTGCTAATTTTGTATCATAATATACTGTAATATGAAATAATACAATAATAATAAAGCATTCTTTTTATCATTATTGCAAATTATTTATAATATACTGTAATATAAAATAATAATAATAAAACATTATTTATTATTATAATTATTGCAAATGATGTATAATACACTGTAATATAAAATAATAATAATAATAATAATAAAGCATTATAATAATATAATATTAAATATATTAACCTCAGTTTGATTAGCTATAGTTTGGGGACAAAATTGTTCCCAGAAATCTGACAAAAACTTTCTTTGTGGACAATCAAAGAAAATTTTTTGTATTATTCTAAAAGTGCACAAAGTCTGAAGAAATGATCATTTGCTTTGTATGAAAACAATAGAGTCACACATGTTCAGTGTGCACAAGTAAGTGTGTTTGTCCACCGAGATCTGATGTTTTCCAGACAGTGTCTGGTTTTATCTGATGTAATGATAACAGCCGCTGAACACGACTCGTACTCTACATGTGTGTATAATTTATCATGCCGCTCAAACCAAACATGGACCTTCACAACGTCTTTTCCTGTTCCTCCTCACGTCATAAACACATCACCCCGCCGTACACATTTCATTTTTCCGTTCGGCCCAGTTTTGCTGATATTATTTTGCGAGACGCTGTTGATCTAACCTCAGGCTGAGTGAAACCTGGCGTGGCTCTTCAAATGAGAATGTCCCAGACAGAAACGTTTAGTTTACAGGTGTCTCCATGTTCATCTTTCCTTTCATCTTGTGCTGACTCACGTTTTCATTCAATTAATTCGTCTTGATCCTCTTTTATCTGTTGGAGGAGATGTAGAAACATGCTCCATCCCTGCCCCCATCTTCCATAAACAACCAGGAAACAGAGCCATCTGACAAATAATGTAAACACGGCATAACATTTGTTTATGGGATGTTGAGAAATTATGGAGGCTGAGAATTGCAAGAACTTAAATAGATGATCAAAAGTGTTCCCGTGGGGAATCCCACAGTTCTTGTGAAATATTTCTTTAAAGCACGTTGATTAAGTCAGTATTATGGTCTGTTGTAATTCTGCTAATGCGTGCGGTGGAAGGTGTCTGACATTGCTCAAGAATGATTTGCAGTAAATAAGCTCTTAAAGCTGTAGTCTACGATGTTGAAAATCGGTCGAGAATGCCTGAGACGGTTGGGAAGTTTTAAAAAAATCATCCCGCCCCTCCACACACACACCCCTCCCCTCTGTGCTACCTGATCCCTCCCACCGGGAAACGACCTGAACAACGTCACTCAGTCAAGCTGTGATCACCGGTAGTAAACATCCTCTCTCACAGCTGAAAGCAGTGAACACATAAAGCCTTGAAGGAATGAACACTTACAATTTTGACTGATTGACGTCATTTACTTTCACAACATTGCTTAGTCGCTTCAATCTAATGACCTCGCTAATGACACATCATATGTAAAGTTGACTTTCGACACTTGAACTTAGTTGCTTCATCAACAATTCAATGTCACCATTGTCCTAACAAAATAGCTCAGAGGCACACGTTTGAGTTCACGCCCACGCAAGATTAGCAACACATGCAATGTTCTAACAGAAACCCGCTAGGCCTACTGAAATATATTCAAGCACTTCAAGAAATATAATTACTTTGATCCGTGATAGGCGATGCTAAACGGCTAACAGTCCAATGCCGACCGGCAGCATGAGCATGTTGTCAGACTGATAAAAAGCTATTTATGTAACACCTCACACCATAAAAGTATAAATAAATGCTTACCTGCTCAACAAAAAGTCAGCCGTGAGTGTAGGGGCAAACAGGGCCGCTTGCTGCTGTCGGTTTGTTTTTTCTCCATTGCTGAGCTGATGCTACTTTGCTAGCTACCATAGACTGTCAGCGCGAAATTTCATATCGCAGGAGGGGGGCGGGGCGGGGTGGAGACGCGAGCGCCACGTGGAGTTTCAAGTGGAGCAGGGGATTGGATGAGAGCAGTTGACCAATGTAAGCTGTCCGGCCGGACAGCTTACATTGGTCAACTTCTCTGCAGCTGTACACCCAATAGAGTGAATGGATTTTTTTCATTCTTTTTTCTCTTCATATTGTTAGGATTGTACTGTAGAACCATAACCAGCATCTGAACGAGGTTATTAATAATGAACAATCTTTGAAATCGTAGACCATAGCTTTAAGGTTTTAAGGATGTCTCGTTAAATTTCTTTAAGTACCTTGTGACAAACCCAAAAAGGCAACTGATTAGACAAGTTTATCAGCATTCATATCTCTGTTATCATTCCTCATGTCGTGTTCACATGTCTCACTGCTGTACATGTAAGGTCTTTTATGCAGCTTGAGAGCCTTTAGTCATGCTTTTGTTTAATGGAAAAGTGTAGCATTATTATTATTTTATGGAAAATTATGTATTATAATAATAAAGCATTATAATAATTGGTCTTATATCATTTATATCATTATAATAATTTATTTTAATGATTGTTTTTTATGATTATATTATAAAATATAAAATAATAATATTATAATTATATAATGAATTATATTTTTTTATATAAATTTGTTTAAAATTTAAAATAAATGTTAAAATACTTTATCAAATTAAAATAAAAATTTAATTTTTATTATAATAATTTATAATTATTATTGTTTTTAATTCATTTTAAAACATCATTATTTACACATTTATTAATATTATTTTGATTAAAAAACTACATATATAGCATTGGGAAAAGTTACTTTTAAAAGTAATGTGTTGCAATATTAAGTTACTCCCTAAAATGTAACTAATTGCGTTACTTACATTTTATGTAAAGTAATGGGTTACGTTACTCACCTGGGTTGGCCTTGCTTGTTTGCTTTTCAATAACAAAAAAAAAAAAAATGTTTTTGGCAAATCTTAAAAGTCCAACTGAAATCAAAATTGACCCTATTTACTTTGTTAGCGTATATTACTAGTCTTGTGGTGAACAATTAATCCGTCCAAGTTAATACACAGAAAAAAATTGTTTGCCGTCGTAATCTTTAATCAAAGTCTGAAAAGTTACTTCCGGTCTGGAATGGCGTTCCTTCTCTGATGATGTAGGTTTGACGGCTTGGGTTGGGAAACGCTTAACCACTCCCCTCAAACCGTTAGTCTGCTATGAGTGAGAGATGGAGAGGAGGAGCGCTAGAGTAAAACCCTGCCCTCTGTTTAATATTCCCTTTCACTGGGAAATACGTCACAACACTGGAGAAAAGTCGTTTGCAACTTCCGGTTCACGCGGACTTTAAGGCGCTTTGACACCAAAAATGAAATGAATAAGCCTCAGGCTGAAGGAAATGTAAACTCACGGCTGTACAGTAGAGGGCGCCACTCAAACAATCCTGGACCACAGAAGAATATGAAGCAGGAGAAGAAAGTTCAACACTTTTATTTCTGCAATGAAAATGAAAAACAACTGTGATGTTTATCTAAATATTTTTAGCTGATTATGGATATAATTGGATATAAATGGATCATTGAAGGTCAGCAAAGACATTGTTTAATAAAGTGAGATTAAATACCTAAAGTACTATTTAACATATTTAATCATTGCAGGTTTGTGTAATATTGTGAGTTTGCATTTCACTGTTTTTATTCATTTTGAGGAATACTGAATCAGTTTTTGTGTAAGTGAGATGAGTAAATGTTCATATTTAGTCCATCATGTTTACAAACAGCGCCTCTGAACTTACGATTTCTCTGAACATGAGGACAGGAGAGCTGTCAGTCAGTACAGGGGAAACAAAGTAACTTATTTGAAAAAGTAACTCAGATACTTTGATGTCAATCTAAAAGTAATGTTTTTTGCTAGTTACTTGAAAAAAGTAATCTGATTACTTAGCTTGCGTTATTGTAATGCCTCAACATTTCAAATTGTATTATAATGTATAAACATTTTTAAAAAAAATTGATTTTAATATACGGTAACGGTATATATTCATGAAATATATCATATATTTGAATGTGTGATTTTAATTATAATTTATTTGTTTTTAATTAATCATTATTTTTATTACTGTTGTGTTTTACATAATTTTAACAAATAATAATTATTAATATGTACATTTATTATTATTATTTTTTACAAAAATATATTATTATAATCAGTAGGTAAAGTTACTTTTAAAAGTAGTGCATTACAATATTGCGTTACTCCCCAAAAAAGTAACTAATTGTGTTACTTAGTTACTTTTTATGAAAAGTAATGCGTCACATTACTTTTGTGTTACTTTTTCTCATCTGGGCTGGGCTTGCTTGTTTGTTTGTTTTTAATAACAACAAAAAAAGTTATATTTTTGGCAAATGTTAAGGCCCTTTCACACCAAAAGTGAAGTGAATAACACTTTTATTTCTAAATCTAATCTAAAGTAATTTTTGCTTATTAGTATGGTTGAATTAGATCATTGAATGTCAGCAGCAAAGACAATGGTTAATAAAGTGAGATTAGATACATAAAGTATATTTGTGCAATTTAATACAGTTAGTTATAAAAGTTTTGCATAAAATTCTGAAATTACATTTTACTGTTTTTATTCATTTTGAGAAATACTAAATGTTTTCGTGTAAGTGAGATGAGTAAATACATGTTCACATTTAGTCTAGAACTAAAATAACCATCATGTTCTCACAGCACACACACACACAGCGAACACAACACCTCCTCACTTTATTTCTCTCAAGATGAGGACAGGAGAGCTGTCAGTCAATAAGTGTGAAAAAGTGACTAGCGTTACTTATTTTAAAAAGTAACTTAGATATTTTGTTGTAAATTGAAAAAGTAATGCATTACTTTACTAGTTACTTGAAAAAGTAATCTGATTACGTAACTCAAGTTACTTGTAATGAGTTACCCCCAACACTGATTATGATATATAAAAACAGATATTTTTGAGATTTGGTTCAAGATTTGACATATCTAAACTCACACCTGACAGCATAATCATCAACAGAGTATTAAAAGCACTATAATGTCATATACATATAATATACACTCACCTGAGGATTATTAGGAACACCTGTTCAATTTCTCATTAATGCAATTATCTAATCAACCAATCACATGGCAGTGTTGCTTCAATGCATTTAGGGGTGTGGTCCTGGTCAAGACAATCTCCTGAACTCCAAACTGAATGTCAGAATGGGAAAGAAAGGTGATTTAAGCAATTTTGAGCGTGGCATGGTTGTTGGTGCCAGACGGGCCGGTCTGAGTATTTCACAATCTGCTCAGTTACTGGGATTTTCACGCACAACCATTTCTAGGGTTTACAAAGAATGGTGTGAAAAGGGAAAAACATCCCGTATGCGGCAGTCCTGTGGGTGAAAATGCCTTGTTGATGCTAGAGGTCAGAGGAGAATGGGCCGACTGATTCAAGCTGATAGAAGAGCAACTTTGACTGAAATAACCACTCGTTACAACCGAGGTATGCAGCAAAGCATTTGTGAAGCCACAACACGCACAACCTTGAGGCGGATGGGCTACAACAGCAGAAGACCCCACCGGGTACCACTCATCTCCACTACAAATAGGAAAAAGAGGCTACAATTTGCACGAGCTCACCAAAATTGGACAGTTGAAGACTGGAAAAATGTTGCCTGGTCTGATGAGTCTCGATTTCTGTTGAGACATTCAGATGGTAGAGTCAGAATTTGGCGTAAACAGAATGAGAACATGGATCCATCATGCCTTGTTACCACTGTGCAGGCTGGTGGTGGTGGTGTAATGGTGTGGGGGATGTTTTCTTGGCACACTTTAGGCCCCTTAGTGCCAATTGGGCATCGTTTAAATGCCACGGCCTACCTGAGCATTGTTTCTGACCATGTCCATCCCTTTATGACCACCATGTACCCATCCTCTGATGGCTACTTCCAGCAGGATAATGCACCATGTCACAAAGCTCAAATCATTTCAAATTGGTTTCTTGAACATGACAATGAGTTCACTGTACTAAAATGGCCCCCACAGTCACCAGATCTCAACCCAATAGAGCATCTTTGGGATGTGGTGGAACGGGAGCTTCGTGCCCTGGATGTGCATCCCACAAATCTTCATCAACTGCAAGATGCTATCCTATCAATATGGGCCAACATTTCTAAAGAATGCTTTCAGCACCTTGTTGAATCAATGCCACGTAGAATTAAGGCAGTTCTGAAGGCGAAAGGGGGTCAAACACAGTATTAGTATGGTGTTCCTAATAATCCTTTAGGTGAGTGTATATATATATATATTAGATGTTTGATGTGGTAAAGCATTTTTTATTTACATATTACAACTAATAGTGTCAGTCCATTCATGACGGTGCCTTTCATTTCATCTGTTTCACAATATGTGAAAAACCCAATCTGATCTGCCTTTGAATCACAGCATAAGGGAATAAAAATGGCACGTAAATTAATGATGAGTGGGATTACTCACAGCCTTCACACCACAACCTGAGCAGAATGGCCTGAGGTGACTAAGAATTATATGTAAATATTTTATTGAATATAACTCAGAGAAATAAATGTGCTAGTCAGTATGTCCTCTGCTAACGGGGATAGATACATATATACTATCTGAATGATTTTGTTTTGTGAGACTCGGATCACCCTAATAATAATGAATAATATATTCGGCTTTGTCCACTGCAGTGAACGTGTTTTTTTGTTGTTTTGTTAATAAACTTGTGAACATTAGACATCCTGGACTTTTCTGATAGGCTATATAAAATGTTTAGGATGTGCCCAATGTGATATTAATATTTGGCATAGTACTGAAATAGTATAAATTGATGATGATAATAATAATTTAGAAATTCAAAAAGTTTTCAATATTTCCTTTTTTTAACATAATATATATTATGATGAAAACAGACATTTCTGATATATATATATATATACAAATTATTCATATATTCATTTATATATATATATATATATATATATATATAAATATATATATATACTATATATATATATATACATATTCATATATTCATTTATATATATATATATAAATATTTTTGATATAATATATATTATATGATGAAAACAGAAATTTCTGATTTATATATATATATATATAATTTATATCATATTATGTTATAAAAAATATTATATATATATATATATATATATATATACATAAATATATGAATAATTTGTATAAATAATGTTACAATTATTTTAAAACAATAAATACAGTAAGTAAAAAAATTATAATGAATAATTGGTTATAAAACAATTATAATAAATAAAATATAATAACAATATAATTTGTAGATATATTATTTAGTACCAAAAGGCTGCTCTAGTCTAGCGTACCTGTGGTCTCACGGCTCATTCTCTTTGAAGGCGAAGGATGGAGCGCGGACTCCCCCGTGTGTTCATCTCGTGTAACTGCAGTCCAGATCCTGCTAGACAGTCAACAATGAAAACTCCGACGCTAAGATGTCTTCTGTTCTGACAGCCTGCAGCCATTAAGCAGCTGTCGAGCTCAGCTGGGTTCAAATGAAGTGACAGGGCCACTCATCTCCATGCTTCCTCGCGGGGAATCGACACACACACACACACACACAATCTTAATGCAAATCTCAATGCATGAGTTTAGAAACAAAGTTGCACAAAAAAAATTTAATTGCTTGACTTATAACCTTTCCACTATATATATATATATATATATATATATATATATATATATATATATATATATATATATATATATAGTGCCTTTTGATAAAAAAAACCCTAACATTTTACATGGAGCACAGATAGATTACCTGTAGCTCTGTGCAAAAACTGTAGCCTATTATTAACACATATAATAACACACTCCCTATGTTTTTAAATGAGAATTTCCCTGGTGTCTAAAAAGTGAAGAAGGAAATACACACTGAATGCCAAGGAAACATAATTTACTGGGAAAACACCTTGTGTTTGGGTTAGAATTGTTGAATTATTCCAAATAAATGTAAGGAGATTCACAAAAAATGATTAAATTCACAAATAAGATCCACAAATAAATGTAGAGTTTCACAAAAATGAATGAATTCGTCTGTATGTGACCCTAGAATTGTTTCGAAATCCAAATGCGTGCAGCGATTCACAAATTAACGATGTAGGCCTAAATATTCGTATTATTTGCAAATCTCACTTTATTTATTTGTGAATTTTATACATTTTTGTGAAACTACATTTATTTGTGAATCTCAATCTGTTTATTTGAAATAATGCAACAATTCTACCCCCATACTTGCAGCTGTTTTCTTAATCATTATTTACAAAAATCCGTATGAGAAAAGGTTGATTAAAAAAAAAACAATTATTTTAATTCAACATGTAGGCTACACCTACCTTAACCTGTTCGTGGCAGTGCTTGCTTGTTATCACTGTTAAAGAAAAATCCTTACACTACAGTAGCATTTGTAGCTATAAAAGACACAAGGTGATTACACAAATTGAAGGGGGGGAAACCTGAGCAGTAATCTATCAATCTATCGATCTATCGATGACGCAATGCTTCTCTCCTGACTGGTGAGGCGCTGTTTCACTATTCACTTTTCAGTGTTTACCGTCAAGCAGTTCACACTGTCGCAAAACCAACCATCAACTCTGAACTCTGCTGAAAAAACGTTTGAAATGAAGAAGGCACAGAACAACAACATCAGCAAACGCGAAATAAAGTTATTAAATACTTCACGGATCGAATCTCAGCTGGCATCTTGATCCAGATGGCAACATTCAACGGAGAAGGTACAAAGCGATATCATTATTATATACAAAACCCAAGAAAAAAAATCTGTTTTAAAACTGATGTGTAAAAAAAAAAAGCCCTGTGCAATACAGGTGAATTACCATCACAAAAATTATACAAATATTAATACTGTTAAATAAATGTATTAAAGAATTAAAGTCCTTAGTTTATAATGAAATAAAATAAAAAATAAACTTAATTTATGATCCATACGTTGTTGAATAAAATTCTTTACAAACAATGAAAGTTGAAGTTAATGAAACTTAACGTTAAGTGATGGTTTTTATATACATTTGATATTATATAATGCTAGCTACTATATATATATATATATATATATATATATGTGTATGTATGTATGTATGTATGTATGTATGTATATGTGTGTGTGTGTGTGTGTGTGTGTGTGTGTGTATATGTATATGTATACAGGGGTTGTTCACCGAAACACCTGGTTTTTGACCACAATAATGTATTGGTATGGTGTATGTATTGGTATTGGTATGGCCTCCTTTTGCAGGCCAATACAGCATCAATTCGTCTTGGGAATGATATTTACAACATAAAGGGATTGTTCACCCAAAAATGAAAATGAATGGTGAATGATTCAGCATTCCCTACTCTCTTAAGCACAGTAGGGAATGCCATGATATTGCAGCCCAAACCATCACTGATGGCTTCACTCTTGGCAGAAACAGTCCGTGTGTTAAGATGTGGGAAACACAGTGGACTCATCAGAACAATACATATTTAACATTGTCCACACCCTAAGATTTGCACTCTGTTGGCAGCATTGAAACTGATATTTGGCACTGGCACGACTCACAAGTGACCAAAGGTTTGAGTTTAGCAGCCTGACCATGAATATTGACTCACTGAAGCTCCTGATGAACAGTTTTGGTGGAAACGGGAGAGTCGAGGTGCGCATTTGATTCTGCAGTGAGTTGGGAAGCTGTGGTTTTATATTTATCGTATACAATCCGGGTTAGTTCCTGGACAGCCCTTTCAGACATCTTCCTCTTGCAACGACACATACTCCTGTTGGATGTGGTTCGTCCGACATTACTCTGGATACCGTGGCTCTCGATACACCACAGAGACTTGCTGTCCTGGTCACAGATGATATGTCTCCTAATATGTTGTGTTGATTGCAATATTTGATGTCCAGCTATGCTTTTGGTCTTCTAATTCAACCTTCACACTCTGCTCTCACTGAGGGAATGTAAAATCAGTGAAGATTGGCCACCAGACCACAGATATATAGGCATAAATCCTCCAACACTATATTGGTCAGTTTCAGTTTTATTGACTGTAAGGTACTACAATGTTTCTCCCCCTTTTATATATTTGATGTTAATTCACAGGAATAAACCACCTATTAGTAGAAGTGAGTCCTGACATCCACATCTGCGGCTTCTGCAAACAGCAGTACAACAACGTTGAGCTCTTTTTTGCACACAAGCAAAGCTGCTGCCAGATCCCCTCGACTCATATATCAGCCCGAAACAGTGGATCAAGTGGTGAGTTTCACCTCCAAGTACCATGTCACTTTAAAGGTCATAAATACTCTGCATATAGTAGACTGCACTGTTTACTATTCATGAAAGCGTTTTTTAGAGTCCTTTCAGACATGTGTACCAAAAGTCAAGAAGACCCTCACCAGAGCCCAGAAAACCCCCTCCAAAAAGCTGAAACCTGCACTAACTCAAAAAAGACACATATGCACATTCTCAGGTAAGTGTCAGCAACAACATTGCATTTCTTATTTTAAAGAGGACCTATTATGCTTTTTTACTTGTTCAACTTTCTTTAGTGTGTAATGTTGCTATTTGAGCATGAAAAAGGTCTGCAAAGTTGCACAAAGTCACTCCAAAGGTAGTCATTCTCTATATCAGTAACTGTTTCTGAACTCCCGGAAACGCCTTGAGAGTCTTGAGGACTTTCCGGGAACGAACACGTCAAAATATTCCTCATTTAAATGATTCCCGCCCCAAGCCATACGCAAAATAAAGGGGCGGGGCCTGGTTGAGTTAGTTAGTAGTGTGTTGAAACCAAGCGTGCTGCACAAGTGCTGAAAAGTGAAGCCAAAGCGTGATCGCCCCCCGGTGGCTGGTCCCAGTATAGGTCATAAACCCCGCCTCCCCATGAAGCCTAATGGACACGATGAAAACTAAACAATCAAATTACACTTCAAATAAAACAATTTCAAAGATGTTTTCTGTCATTTTAGGTAATTTTTATCACGCTGATTTAAGTTTAAGTGTCCGGTTTTGGGAATGCGAAAAACGTGAATGTGACGTCATGATTGACAGCTGTGATTGACAGCTTCTCTAAACGAAGTAGTCACCAAGGCACCAACTGACTTTTTGGGGGATTTTCGGGAGGAGCTTCAACTTTAATTTCTACATGTCCATAACTGTTTATTTCACACAGTAAACTTTGTAGTAACCGTTTCTGCAGGAGTGAGGGCGGGACCTTGATATCCCGCCTTTACTTCCCGCTCACTACTGCGCAGACTCAGGTCCCGCGTTCACTACTGCGCAGGCTCGGGTCCCGCGTTCACTACTGCGCAGGCTCGGGTCCCGCGTTCACTAATGCGCAGGCTCGGGTCCCGCGTTCACTACTGCGCAGACTCGGGTCCCGCGTTCACTACTGCGCAGGCTCGGGTCCCGCTTTCACTACTGCGCAGGCTCGGGTCCCGCGTTCACTACTGCGCAGGCTCGGGTCCCGCGTTCACTACTGCGCAGGCTCGGGTCCCGCTTTCACTACTGCGCAGGCTCGGGTCCCGCGTTCACTACTGCGCAGACTCGGGTCCCGCGTACACTACTGCGCAGACTCGGGTCCCGCGTTCACTACTGCGCAGGCTCGGGTCCCGCGTTCACTACTGCGCAGACTCAGGTCCCGCGTTCACTACTGCGCAGGCTCGGGTCCCGCGTTCACTACTGCGCAGGCTCGGGTCCCGCGTTCACTACTGCGCAGACTCAGGTCCCGCGTTCACTAATGCGCAGGCTCGGGTCCCGCGTTCACTACTGCGCAGACTCGGGTCCCGCGTTCACTACTGCGCAGGCTCGGGTCCCGCTTTCACTACTGCGCAGGCTCGGGTCCCGCGTTCACTACTGCGCAGGCTCGGGTCCCGCGTTCACTACTGCGCAGACTCGGGTCCCGCTTTCACTACTGCGCAGGCTCGGGTCCCGCTTTCACTACTGCGCAGACTCGGGTCCCGCGTTCACTACTGCGCAGGCTCGGGTCCCGCGTTCACTACTGCGCAGGCTCGGGTCCCGCTTTCACTACTGCGCAGGCTCGGGTCCCGCGTTCACTACTGCGCAGACTCGGGTCCCGCGTTCACTAATGCGCAGGCTCGGGTCCCGCGTTCACTACTGCGCAGACTCAGGTCCCGCGTTCACTAATGCGCAGGCTCGGGTCCCGCGTTCACTACTGCGCAGGCTCGGGTCCCGCGTACACTACTGCGCAGGCTCGGGTCCCGCGTTCACTAATGCGCAGGCTCGGGTCCCGCGTTCACTACTGCGCAGGCTCGGGTCCCGCGTACACTACTGCGCAGGCTCGGGTCCCGCGTACACTACTGCGCAGGCTCGGGTCCCGCGTTCACTACTGCGCAGGCTCGGGTCCCGCGTTCACTACTGCGCAGGCTCGGGTCCCGCGTTCACTACTGCGCAGGCTCGGGTCCCGCGTTCACTACTGCGCAGACTCGGGTCCCGCGTTCACTACTGCGCAGACTCGGGTCCCGCGTTCACTACTGCGCAGACTCGGGTCCCGCGTTCACTACTGCGCAGACTCGGGTCCCGCGTTCACTACTGCGCAGGCTCGGGTCCCGCGTACACTACTGCGCAGTCTCAGGTCCCGCTTTCACTACTGCGCAGGCTCGGGTCCCGCGTTCACTACTGCGCAGGCTCGGGTCCCGCGTTCACTACTGCGCAGGCTCGGGTCCCGCGTTCACTACTGCGCAGACTCGGGTCCCGCGTTCACTACTGCGCAGACTCGGGTCCCGCGTTCACTACTGCGCAGACTCGGGTCCCGCGTTCACTACTGCGCAGACTCGGGTCCCGCGTACACTACTGCGCAGACTCGGGTCCCGCTTTCACTACTGCGCAGACTCGGGTCCCGCGTTCACTACTGCGCAGACTCGGGTCCCGCGTTCACTACTGCGCAGACTCGGGTCCCGCGTTCACTACTGCGCAGACTCGGGTCCCGCGTTCACTACTGCGCAGACTCGGGTCCCGCGTACACTACTGCGCAGACTCGGGTCCCGCGTTCACTACTGCGCAGACTCGGGTCCCGCGTTCACTACTGCGCAGACTCGGGTCCCGCGTACACTACTGCGCAGACTCGGGTCCCGCTTTCACTACTGCGCAGACTCGGGTCCCGCGTTCACTACTGCGCAGACTCGGGTCCCGCGTTCACTACTGCGCAGACTCGGGTCCCGCGTTCACTACTGCGCAGACTCAGGTCCCGCTTTCACTACTGCGCAGGCTCGGGTCCCGCGTTCACTACTGCGCAGGCTCGGGTCCCGCGTTCACTACTGCGCAGGCTCGGGTCCCGCGTTCACTACTGCGCAGACTCGGGTCCCGCGTTCACTACTGCGCAGACTCGGGTCCCGCGTTCACTACTGCGCAGACTCGGGTCCCAAATCTGTGCAAGATGTCAGTGCCATATTAGGACTTTGGCGGCTTCACTTTTCACCAATGGAAGAGAATGAAGGGGCGTCGTTCCTCTTTTTTTTTACAGTCTATGGTTGAAACTCATGGTTATTGTAAGGGGCTTGACATTTCCCAAACACGCTCAAAGCGGTTGCCCAATCATAACACTGATCCAGCCGACCAATCACAGCACACAGCGCTTTTCAGAAGGAGGGGCTTCATAGAGACAGGAAGTAAACTGAGCGTTACTGACAGACTGGGAAGAAAAAATATGTAAAATATGGTGCTTCAACAATGTCAAATATGTAAAAAATAAAATAAAATTTTGAATATTTAAGCATGAAAAGCAATTCTAGTAGACACCAAAAACAAAATCAAGACTTTGTAAAAGGGCATAGTCAAGTCACCTTTATTTATATAGTACTTTATACAGATTGTTTCAAAGCATAGCATAAAGCAAATGAGACAATGATGCAAATAGATTTCATTTTGGCTGTACAGCAGCTCTAAATGAAAACAGTGTCATTGTTCCGCTAAAGTCAGTTCAGTGTTGATTCAATTTCGTTGTAAAGATCATCAATTATTAAATGAGTTAATTTCAACTAAAGCAGTTCTGCAGAAAACAGTGATGTCATCGATCAGCGCAGTTCAGTTCTCATCAGTTCTCAGTGCAGTCAAATCAATAATATTGTTGAATATTAAAAGTCCCCAACTAAGCAAGCCAGAGGCGACAGTGGGAATGAACCCAAACTCCATCAGTGACAGAATGGAGGAAAAACCTTTGGAGAAACCAGGCTCAGTCAGGGGGGCAGTTCTCCTCTGGCCAACGAACGAACATGGTGCGATTATGATTCAGAAGTCACAATTACCGAGATTGTGGATCAGTAGCATTCAAATATTCATCTGGTTTCTTTTGCTTGAAGATCGGACTCCTCATGCCAGTATGCAGCTGAAGCTGGTCATAGGTCTGTGCGGAGGACTTGTTTGGTTCTTGTGGTCTTTGCTGAGGTTCTGTGCCGATGGCTGTCGTGTCGACGAGGTCTTCACAGGGGATTGTCTAGTAGACATGGTCTCTTCTGACATTCAGGGATGCGTTGTGATCGTGTCTAGACACAGGTCCTCCATCTGATCTGGATACGGACCGGATACGGCTGACTACGGTAACCTCGGGATAAACAGAGAGACTTGTATTAGCATAGATGCCATCCTTCTTATGATGTAACGAGTACATTGGGTGTTATTGGAAGTCCTCCTGGTTGGCCTAGTTTATGCAGCATAACAATCTAATGGATGTGAATTATAGAAATGTGATAATTTGTTATGTGTAAGCCAGGTTAAAGGGCTAGTTCACTTTGAAATAAAATGTTGGTATGTTTTAGCTTACCTCAAGGGCATCCAAGATGTAGGTGTCTTTTTTTCCGCAGTAGTTTCAATTTTGATATTTTTAGGTCAAACCGTTCTTGTCTGTCAGTCAGATAATGCAGGTCTGTGGTCACTTGCACATAGTCCAAATTAAAACAATTCCCCATCGTCCAAATTAAACAATTCCCCATCGTAAGTACACATTGATGGCCTAAGACACGAAACGAGCGGTTTGTGTGAGAAAACGAACAGTATTTATATCGTTTTTACCTTTTGTACACAACCACGTCCAAGTGATCTGAGGGCGCGGGCGCTTCCTATTGTGTGACGTGTGCGCAGACTGGTGCATAGATATGTACACTAGATGCCGCCTTGGCTACGGCAGTTCATTGGAACGAGGCGACATCTAGTGTATATATCTATGCACCAGTCTGCGCACACGTCACACAATAGGAAGCGCCCGCGCCTTCAGATCACTTGGACGTGGCTGTGTACAAAAGGTAAAAACGATATAAATACTGTTAATTTTCTCACACAAACCGCTCGTTTCGTGTCTAAGGCCATCAATGTGTATTTACGATGGGGAATTGTTTAATTTGGACGATGGGGAATTGTTTTAATTTGGACTCTGTGCATGCTCTTTGAGACAGTGACCATAGACCTGCATTATATGACTGACAGACAAGAACGGTTTGACCTAAAAATATCAAAATTGAAACTACTGCGGAAAAAAAGACACCTACATCTTGGATGCCCTTGAGATAAGCTAAAACATACTAAAATTTTATTTCAAAGTGAACTATCCCTTTAAAGAGTGTTTTCAGTCTAGATTTAAACTGAAGGAGTGTGACTGCTTCCCGAACAAGGTTAAGAGTTTAGGTGCTGCTAAATAGGAGAAGGATCTGCCGCCTGCAGTTGATTTTGATATTCTAGGTATTATCACCTGGCTAGAATTTTGAGATCGCAATAGACATGAAAGACTATAATGCGTTAAGAGCTCGCTCAAGTACTGAGGCGCTAAACGATGATGTTTAATGATGCAGTGTTGACAGAACCGAGCTAGGAACCCTTTAAGGTATTAAAAATCTGTGCTATATGGAGCTTAAAATATGTTTTATTTCATTTTGTGCCCTTAGGTTGTACATTCAAAACTCAGTACGGCCAAAAAGACATGGAGAGACATATGTTAACACATACTGGTAAGTAATTTCCATTCTGTGTGTTCTTCTTACACTTATCTGACATTATCAAAATGAAGCCAGATGAACATTAAAGTGCTGAGATCTGTCTCGTTTCTACAGGCGAGAGGCCTTTCGAGTGTGAACTGTGTCATAAGCGTTTCAGTCGTCGCGATAAGCTGAATCTCCACAGCCGTTTGCACACGGGAGAGAAACCACACAAGTGTAAGCACTGTCCGTACGCGGCGGCCGACAGCAGTAGCCTGAAGAAGCATCTGCGGATCCACTACGACGAGAGACCCTTTAAGTGTCAGATATGCCCCTACGCCAGTCGCAACTCCAGCCAGCTGACCGTTCACCTCCGATCTCACACAGGTGAGGACAGCAGGGGATTATGCCAGTTACACTCAGGTTTGGGGTTAGTAAGATGTTTATTTCTTTTTAAAGAAATTGACACTTTTATTAAGCAAGGATGCATTCAATTGATCATAAGAGAAACATTTACAATGTTAATAAAAGATTACTATTTCAAATAAATGCTGTTCTTGTGAACTTTTCACAAAAATATGAAGCCGCAAAACTGTTTTCAACATTGATAAAAATCGGAAATGTTTGTTGAGCTGCAAATCTGCATATTAGAATGATTTTTAAAGGATCATGTGACGCTGAAGACTGTAATGATGCTGAAAATTCAGCTTTTCCATCACATGAATAAATTACGTTTTATTAAAATGCAAAAGTTATAATAAAATGTTTTAAGTTGTAATAACTTGCAGTATTACAGTTTTTATTGTATTTTCATCAAATAAAAATAAAAACAGCCTTGATGAGAATTGAGAGGAATCAAGCCTTTTACGGTTGAGTGTAAATATAATGCATTATATACAGTGTGTGTGTGTTATAAAAAAAAAAAAAAACAAGATCAACTAAAATCTTTAAAAGGACCTCAAAAATCAAGTGTTTTTCTAGTTTTTTTTTTTTTTTTTTTTTTGCTGCCACACAGACCATTTCCAGGAACTACTGATATTTGAGAATTTACACTTGCATGTGAAACTTGCTAGAAGATTAATGAGATAAAACTGTTTTCCTGTTTCTTGTTTGAGAACACACACAATCAATTATATAATTTTATATAGTTACATCATTAGGTTTTCCAAAATAATTTTATAAAATGACAAAAGAGCATCGTTTTTTTAAACAGCCTTGTACATTACAAAAATTACACTTTTGATTTTGCTTGATTAGTATGTTGGTAACAAAAGGGGCTTTCGCACCGGAGGAAACTTTTCATAGTTCCTAGAACCAATGGTGGGAGATCCCACTTTTTGGCGTGTTCCCACCTCAGGAACTGGGAACGATTTTAGTTCTAGGAACACCTTTTGGGGGAACTAAATCACCTCCTACTTCAGAGTAGAGTCTAACCCTGCACAATAGAGTAGTGCAGGTATGACGTCACTTTGTAGGCCGGCAGCATCACACTGGTTCCCTCGACAAAAACCCAATAGGATTTTTCCATAGGCTTTTGGATTATCGTTAAAAACAAGCTCTGTGATCAACAAAAGTTTATGATACTTGCACGTTTTGTTCATCAAGATCATTTTCACAGATGAACACAACTTTCATGAATATTGAAGCCTAAATGCAGTCGCCAGAAGTAAAAAGCTAAATTTTCAACTCTTTCAGTTTTTATCTTAAAACATTTTCCCAGAACGTTTGAGTTAGTATGAATAGTTGAATAGTTTGTAAGACCACAATTATAAACACAATGAGGCTTTTTTTTTTTTTTAATCTGTGAACAGAGTTTATAGCCTGTATATTTACTTCACTAACTAACTCTACGAACATGGGAAACAGTGATAGATGGACCTCGCAACCTTTACGCTAAGGAGAAAATCCAATGCAACTTTGAGGGGACCAAGCGAAACATGATTATGTATTTCTGCTCAGCTAGCAACACTGGACATCCACCACACGGCAAACGCTAATGCCTTCTCATATACTGTCTACTTTCTTTGAATAACAGTTCTATGTAATGACGTATTAGACAGGACTGTTAAACAGATTGTAAACTAAAGACAGATAATGGAAGCGCTGTGTGCTCAGGCTCTAGCGTTCTCCGCTAGACTTCCGGTTCATTAGCCGCTATAGGGAAATAACGAGAAGAATAACAAACTGCAGTAAATGATAAAAGTGTTTGTGCTACAAATCAGCATGTTTATAATTAAGCCACTACATTAAAATAATAGGGTAAGAAATACCAGTTGCAATATCAAGCAGCATAACAAGCTTTTTTGTACAGCTAAAATAACTGGAAGCGGATGACACCGGAAGCCAGACACAATAAATTTACAAATGGCCACGCACACTTTTACGTGAAAAATAAGCTGCGAATGCAACCAGGAAAACGGCCCTAGGCGAAAATTTAGTTCTTGGAGAACCACCCTGGTGGCTAGTTCCTATAACTACCCGGTGCGAATGCCCCTAAATAGTATTCCTTTTTTGTGAATTATCAGAACCGGTTGTAAAAATTGTTATTTGTGTTCAGTTCACATGTCTGGATGCTTCCTCCTCAGGTGACGCCCCATTCCAGTGCAACCAGTGCGACGCCAAATTCAAGATCAACTCCGACCTGAAGCGCCACAGCCGGGTTCACTCCGGCGAGAAGCCTTACAAGTGTGATCTCTGTGAGTATCGCTGTGCCATGAAGGCCAATTTAAAATCGCATGTACAGCTGAAGCACAGCGCCTCCGACTCCTTCCGCTGCTCAAAGTGCGACTTCCAGTGCTCCACCAAAGCCATCCTGCGACACCATTCCCGCCAGCACCAGCCGGCCCAGCCTTTGCAATGCAGCGAGTGCAGTTACTCGTGCTCCAGCAAGGGGGCGCTCAAGATCCACGAGCGCGTGCACTCGGACGAACGGCCCTTTAAATGCGAGCACTGTTCATTTGCTAGTAAGCAGCGAAGTAATTTGTTAATTCACAGGAGGAAGTGTCATGCGGATAAACCGGACAGGCAGGGTAAGGGCGGGACGGGGGAGGAGCCTCCCAAACCTCTTAGCTCACGCTACCGGGCGAGACTGGAGGCAACGCGGGCGTTTCGTTGCGACTTGTGCGAGGCGTCGTTCGTCAGGGAGGATTCTCTTCGCAGCCACAAGAGGCAGCATAACAGTAACGCACAACAACAAAGTCATAATCTAGAATCACAAACTGTTACCAAACAACCCGTAGAAAACGCAGGATTTGCCCCTATTGCAACCGATTCGCCGTCTTCCTACAGCACAACGCATCTTAAGATCATTGTGGCACCCTCTTTAGGACCGGAGGCTACTTTTGTTCAAGCTTCCGCTGCAAAGGCGGGAGCAGTTTTGCTCGGTCCGGATGATCACGACGTGCTTTTGAACCCTGTAATACAGCACGTCAACATGTTAGCACCAGAAGGCGGACTCGGGCACCAGACGGTTTTACTCACTCAAATCAGTCCCGGTGAAACCGCCCCTCAGACTAGCACTCAAAACTTCATCGCCTCCTGTTCTGCATCAGCTTCCGATGGCACACACACCTTCATCACGTCCTGCTCTGACCTGGAAAGCCTCCACAAGCTCATCCAGGAGGGCGGGACTGAGGTTACGGTGGTAACGGAGGCCAATCCGTCGATCGCCGCCACAAAGGAACCACTGAACATTGACGGTGCCTCTTCTCAGGACATGTCCAAGCACTCAGAGGACGCTATGCCTGAAGACAGTTTAGACATTGGTCCACCGGGGACCATTCTTGTTCATAGTCTCCCTCTGTCGATTTCAACACAAGACCAGCAGGCTATTAAGTACTCTCTGTCTCCCCACCATATATTTTCAGACTCCAACACAGTGGACATCAGTGATTCGTAGTTATGCAAATCATGAGATGTCACTGTGATATCCTAATATTTTTTTTGGTTAATTTTCCTGTTTCTTTATCCAACTAATGCTTCATTCACATTGTGTTGGAATTCCTGTAATTATGAGATGGCAACTTGGACGTTCGGCTCTGAGGTGTTCATGGAAATGAATCAATGTGCAAGTTTGTTGGTAATGACACCAAAATACTTCATCACTACTTTCTTTAATTCACATTGAAATACAAAGAAAGCATAGCCACTGCCATTTTGGTGGAAATCAGAGCTTTCATAAAATTAACGGTTTAACTTCTAATTATGAGTTTGACAAAGACGTGAATTGATCTTACAAGTTGAAAATGTGTTATTATGGAGATTCTGGATAATTCTGGCATGATGTAACATATAGAGGTTGCCATGATGGATCAGGGTGTCATATTTTCATTTTCAAGTAATGCATCAAATCAAATGTGAACAAATCTCTTCTACAGTAGGTTAATAAACAATCTTCTTTTTCAGTTTTTTGACTTGCTTTTACCTTTTAAGTTGTGTTTTTGTGTGTTTCCTGTTTCTCAGGTGGTTAGTGTTAAACACTGCTCTGGTAACCAAAAAGTAACCCTTCAAGAAACAAGTCATTCAAAAGTTTGGAGTCAGTAAGATTTAAAAAAAGAAAAAAGAAAAAAAAGATTTTTATTCAACAAGGATGCATTAAATTGATCAAAGGTGAAAGTAAATACATTTATAATGTTACAAGAGATTTATATGTCAAATACAAGCTATTCTTTTGAACCTTCTATTCATGAAAGAACCCTGACTTTACTTTTTTATCATGGTATCCACAAAAATATGAAGCAGCACAACTGTTTCAACATTGATGATAATGTTTTTTGATCATCAAATCAGCATTTTAGAATGATTTCTGAAGGATCATGTGACACTGAAGACTGAAAATACACAGGAATTGCAAATAATTACAGTATTGGTGAGCACAAGAGACTTCTTTCCAAAACATTTTTAAAATCCATTTGACACCAAACTTTTGAATGTTAGCTACACAAGCTTGACCGGCTTGCTTGTGCCCTGAAATAAGTTGTAAGTTGCCTTTATATAAAATTTTGTTAAATAACTAGGCTACTTATTTTTCATTTGCAAACATTAGATAATGCATTATCTAACATGAACTATGAGCAATATTTTTTTAAAGCATTTGTTAATGTTGGTGAATAAAAATACAATTCATTGTTCACATTAGTTTCAGTGCATTAATATTAATAGGCTACTCAACTTTTGAGTTGACTTAAGATTAATGTTATTATTATAATAATAGAATGTAGTTCATGTTAACTAATGTAGTTAACAACATATGAAACCTTCTTATAAAGTGTTGCCTAGTTTTCAAATAGCGTGCATCTAATATCTATAGGGATTTTTGTCACACACAAAAAAATCCCTTCATGTGTTGTATTCTTGTTATGACTAACTATTTCATTCTAGTCAAAGCCAGTGTACTAAGCGGTGGCGTTGTGCTGGTTTATTCCCATTTGGTAAAGGAACAAGCTGAATTTCACAATGGGAATAGAAGAATACAGTTTAGCTAGTACATTGGTTGGACAAGTTTCAAATGTTTTAACAAGCAACACCTTTCTTGCCTGTAGATGTCAGTGCAATCTTCAAAATGCTGTAAAGCCAGAGATCTCGGTAAGGTAAGGCATCGCATCAGTCATCTCTTATCTCATGTTTTCAGTGTAATTTAGGAAATAAAAGTGCACCATGCAGATATTACACTCGTATGATCTTTGATTTCGCGCCAGTAGCTGATATCCACCTTGTAGCAGTTAACCAATGCCTACACGCATGCGAACTATCGCGTTTCCTGCAGTGACAGTTGCGAGATAAGATCTTTCAGGCAGTTGTAGAGATGCAGATGGAGACGTATGAAATATGAGTGCTGCATTTTGCCTGTGCGTGCTTATGTCTGACCACCAGTCTCATATCAGGCCATTTCCCCCGCCACAAACTCACGCTCAGCTAATCCAACCAGATAAAGCCTGTGACCTCTTCCTCTCAGTGGATGGGTGAGCTGGAGAGCACCTGTTTGCACCGGTTTTCAACCAACAACAATCACATTTCATATTTTACTTATGGCTAATATCCTCTTGGTTGCTAGCTATACCAGAACTGCTTGAATGTATCAGGGAAAAATGCTTTTTAGTCGTGGAAGCCATTTTCAGCGCTGGTTGTGCGTCGGTAGATTCAGTTCTTAGAAATTATTATTATTTTTTATTCTTATTTTAGTTATTGACTGTATAATTGTACAGTGTTTTCTTGACAATGAAAGTCACCACACTTAAATCCACTAGCTCTGTATAATTGTACAGTGTTTTCTTGACAATGAAAGTCACCACACTTACTGTAAATCCACTAGCTCTGCTTGGATTCACGTTTGCAGTTAAAGGGATAGTTCACCCAAAAATTATTTCATTAATTATTCACCCTCATTGTTCTAAACCCGTAAGACTTTCGTTCATCTTCCGAACACAAATGAAGATCTTTTTGATGAAACCTGAGAGCTTTCTGTCCCTCCATTGTCAGCTATGCTACTATCACTTTGACACTTCAAAAAGTTCATCAAAGTGGTAGTTGCGTAGCTGTCAACGGAGGGACAGAAAGCTCTCAGATTTCATCAAAAAGATCTTCATTTGTGTTCGGAAGATGAACAAGTCTTAGGAACAACATGAGGGTGAGTAAATGATGACAGAATTTTCATATTTGGGTGAACTATCCCTTTAACTTTATAATCATCAGTGATTTCATAACAGCAAGATTGCATCACTTGTAATAAATTCCAGCAGTCTTTGACGAGTGTTGATAGGCTAAATGTTTGATTTTTCATCATTACATTTTGTTAAATAATGAATATTAACTGAATGTGTACTTTTTTTGCTGTTAATAAGTATAACTTTATAATTGTTCAGTGATTTCATCAGAGTTATCTGGATTGGTTATTTGCCAGTATGTGATCTCTGGCACAATAATTGAGTCTCTTAAAAGAGAGACTCTCTTTGATTCTCTTTCTGACCTGATGGTCACTTTCCTCATGTTTCTAAAAGCATGAGCTCTCCACTGGACAGAAGTCAATATTTGGCGACCTCACTGTCACTGTCCCCCTCTGCATTCTTCAGACAGCCGTGTGTTTGCATGGAAGTGAAGGCTACATCTGAGTGGGAGTCTCACAGGGACAAGAGCACATTGATTTTTCCGTCAGTGCTAATAGATTTAGCAGCTCAGTACTGACCGCGCTCTCTCTTGTTCTCCTCTGAAGAAAACACTCTGTGACTTTGTATGAATGATGTTCAAACAGAAGAAAAGCCAAACGCTGTCAGACGTGCCATGTTTTGATTATCCACCGTTCCATGAAGCTGTGCTGTGAGCAGATATCTGGAAAAATCTCTGTGTCTGAGGCCTTACAGTCATTGTCTTGTTATGTTTCTAGTTTCCTTGGCCTGTGTCTGAAATCGCCCCATATCCTCATTCACTGACCCCTACATTAGTCCACTAATATAGTTCACTTGAGGGAGTGAATGAGAACGAGTGAGTGAATTCAGACACTGGGTGCGCCGCTTTTGCGTAGTTTGTTCTTGCTGTTTAATAATCATTTGAAACTTAGCAAACTAGCTCCAGTAGAAATGAAAAGATTTATATTAAACTCTGGTATGGAAACTAGCTTGTATAAACCTCAATTAAACAATTTAATAATCAATTAAAAAAGGATTTTATACCTGTATGGTTGTAGCCACATTGATCCAGCGGTTTGGAAAATGGATGGATGGATGATTCAGCTGCGGGCGCCATCTTCTGGTCAGACGTGGGAATTCATTCAGCGCGGCACCCTCACAGTGCATTATGGGTATTCTCTAGCCATTGAGCGTAGCGTACATCAGTTGTACACTCCTTATTGCTGTCCATTGTGGGATTTAATAAAAGCACTTGATAATGTCCACTGTGATTTCGGACACAAATGGCTTTCCCCTCAAATAGTGCCATATTTAAGGGTATAGGGGGGCGATATCGGACACAGCCCTTGTTACTGTGTTGCCTGTGTAGTTGTCATCGTTTCTGATTAGTTCACACCTGTTCCCTGTTCCGTTGATTATCATTCCTTGTGTATTTAAGTCATCAGTTCTTTGCTAGTTTTAACGTTATCTTACTTCTGTTGTGTGCGTTTATCTCTTGGTGTTCGTTAAATTCTCTATATTCATTCATTCTGCATCACACTTCATCGTCTTTGGATCATAGCACTCAGCTCACCTGTGACAGATCTTTGCTGTGGTGGATTATGTGCTTCACTAACACTGTTTTATTTAGGAATATAACATTATGAATTCAACATGCAATCAAAACTGACCCTTTTGACTTTCTTAAAGGCCCACTGAAGTGCCTTGAATCACACAGCATTATTCAATGTATTGACGAAATTTCCACTGAAACAGGAAGACAGGGTGGAACATATTGAACAGCTCTTCCATTTTATTAAATCGCCAATAGCGTTTAGTTTATAGCGTTTTAGTTTTAAAATATAGCATTCTGTGTGGAATTCAAATGGGTCCGATATGTTTTGTGATCCGCTCTGTGCTGTCATGTCTCTGGACCGGAGCAGACTGTGCGCCCGCTGCGGTTCACGTGACGCTAACGTAGGGGGCGGAGCTTCAGATTCTAGAGAGCATTTGATTGGACAGGAAATCTGATGAGATGCATGGTGATGTCATCAAAATCACTGATCCATATTGGCGTAAGTGAGAGACCCGTTTTGAATGCTTATATCTTCTAAATGTGAATTTTGTCATTGTTTTGGAGCACATAGATAACAGTAATGCTAACATATTCATACTAAAAGCCCCCAAACATTTTTTGATTTTATGGGGACTTTAATGTATGATCCTAGTCTTATCGGACACAATTAATTAGTGCATATTATGTTATGTGTTCATAATCTTTCATCAAAATGTAATGTAATAACTTTAATTGTCAATTGACATCATCATGTCCATATTTTTTTACCCCTTCTCCGCCAAATCTGACTCATTCTAGCACGTAATGCCAACTTTTCGATTCCTGGTGGATAAAATGAAGTCGGACCCTACATTTTCTCATTGCGTTTCCCATTTTTTTCACAGCTTCTGTAAAACTAAAAGTTTGATGGTTTTTGTTTCACTATAGGTTCAGACAAGAACCCTTTTGTTCTTAAGAACTATTTTTTCGCTGTAAACGTTTAGTTAAGCTATATGGTTCTTTGGCGAATAAAAAAAAAGAAATTCTTGATTTGTTCTTCAGATCAGTGGATTCGGATCAATGTCACACATTTCCAATTCTAAATTTTGATTACCAATAGTGATTCTCATTGAATATTGTATATGAATGATGTATAACCATCATTATTCTTATCATTATTTTCATAAATTGTGCTTTAAATAGATATTTTTGTCTTTTTTTTTTTTTTTTTTTTTTACATTACGATAAACAAGAAGGGAAACCGTGTCAAAAAAATCATAATTAAGTAAAAATTAAATTTCCTATTTCTTTTCATTTTCATAATACCACAAGACATGTTTGTAACAGCTTTTGTGAGATTCATCCACCAAAATCACAACCAAACTCCTGGGTTTGTTGAGCCACCAGTACATGTGGTGTAATTCTCTCATCTGCCTATATGAGTCGCTAGTATCCATGAAAACAATGTCCACTTCAAATACTGATACTGATTAACCCTGAGATAACTAGTTAAGATGGAACTCCTAAAAAAAAAAAAAACAGTAAGTTTTGTTTTTGAACTGCCATTTATTTGTTTTGCCCTCCTCATTTCTGTCGTCATGAAATTTTCCTTCGTCCTTTGTGTATATGTAAATGTTTTACTCTCAGTTTGGAGCGCGAGTAAGCACACAACTCTGGTTCTGACGTGTCAGATACATGCATTTCGAATCCAAAAGGATGTGATTTGTAGACTTTTATAATGCACAGAAGGACCATTTGATTGCTTATGAAACTTTTGGCACGGCCTGTTTTATTACACCAGGGAAGTGGCCCAGCCCCCTCTTTTTTTGCGAGACCCTTAGTGCAGGGCCCTTGTAAAATGCCATTATGCGTAAAGATGATTTCTATGTGGGAACAGCATAGGGTTCTCCTGCTTTTCCTTTGATGTATTATCTCGCAGACTTCCAGGATCTAATCCCAGCCACCCATAAGTAAAGACAACCCCTCCTTCTCTAACTTTCTTTCTCTTCCCGCCTATTTTTTTTAAGTCCCAATATCATTAGTCCACCCAAACAACTGGAAATATTTGATCTTATCTTATGCTCTAATCCATGTTTTTTTCTTTTTTTTTTTTTTTCATAACGAGGGCATTCATTCATCCTAAACATTTGAGAAAAGAGCAAAGACAATGTTGGGCGTTTAGGCTGGTTCAAAAAGGAGAAAGGAAGTTAAAGCGGACCTCTTGATACTGTAAAGCCCTTCTGGGTTCCTTCCTTCCTGTGTTTGAGATGTCAGCCTTTAAATGAGGTCATAAAGTGCCCCCCAAAATGCAGAAGTGCCTTCACAGCTGTATCTTCACCTTCAAAGCATATATTCAGATGCATTCCATCCTGATGTAAACACATCTAGAAAAGGTGTCCTTGAATGTGGAAACACTGCAGGCCTGACTCTTTTGCAACAAATGGACAGTGAAAGGAGGAGCATAACCTTCAGGAAACGTTGACCATCAAACTCAAACTCATTTTATATGAGCTGTTTTGTCGTTGTTGGTTGGTTGCTGTTGTTGTTGTTTTGTTACCAAAGTGTTGGACACATCCGGTACAGATTAAACCCTGATTTGTGGGGGGGTTTTCTAGCAATTAACATTAAATATATTTAAAATTTAATTATATACATAATTATTAAAACAATCATTATTGTTTGTTTTTAATGGTTTTCAATGGGAGGGTCAAAGTGACACTGACCATGGGTGTTTTAAACGGGCTATTTTTCATGCTTGCTTCATTTATGTTTGATAAATATTTATTTATGTAACATATCCAACAGTTCTGACAGCAATAAAATTCAGAATTTTGCCATTTTTCCCAAAGGGTTGCACATGTCCGGTTACAGCTTAAAACCCTGATTTTTGTGATTTTCTGGGTTTCTAGCAATAAACATTTAAGTAACATCAAAAATAAATAGCCGAAATTCATAAAATGGAAAAAAAATTTTTTAAAATACAATACGATAAAACTACATCCGAACTGGCCGCCAATGTTGTAGAAAAGGTCAGAATGATATTACTTCTTGGATTTCGCAACTTTAATTATTTTTTAATAATTTGTAATACACTGTAAAAAATGATAAGATCATCATGCCAACATATGTTTTTTCATTACTTTATAGTTGTCTTATGAGTTGAAATGACTTGTACAGTCAATTTGACTTAATAATTTAAGGTAGCAATGAACTTTTGAAGTTTTTAAGTTGAATTTTTTAAGTTGGTATTTTTTTTAAACGATAGGGAGAAATCATATCTGAAAATCACAGGGTTATATCACACACACACACACACACACACACATATATATATATATGCGCGATGATGTTTAAAACTAGCTATTTTTCATTCTAGGTTAATGTTATGTCACAAGTTTATGTAACGTATCTAAAAGTTCAGTAAAATGCAGAATTTGTGCCTCTGATATCTTAAAAATGTAACCTCAGTAAATGTCTCACTTTAGAGGGAATAAAGCCAGAAGAAAGACAATACTTGTGTGTTGTTTTGTGTGATCTTATATCACAATTGGGGGCATTTTGTGTGTGCTTTTTCTACTTCTCAGCAGTTCTTTTAATCAGACACTGACGCAACAGCTCTGTCCTGCTCTTTCACAGTTTGATAACAATATGCTTTTGACCTTTTTTTTTTTGTTGTTTTGTTTGCATGCAATTTGATGACCCATCACCAACAGACTCAAGATGGCCTCTAATGTAATTAACCGGTCTAGTCAATGTTGATATGGATTTCTCCTCCCTATATGAGCATCTCTCAGCCTTGAAGAAAAATCAAAGTATTGATATGTTCCAAGAGGTTGGAGTGTTTTGCAAAGTGGCTTCTTTTATGTGTTCCCTTGTTACTTTTTCTCAGGTAAACAGATTTAAAAAGAAGGAAAAAAAAAAAAAAAAAAAAGCTCCATGTAATCAACAGACCGTGTGCGTTTATGCCTCTTCAAACACTTCCCTTAATTAAAAAAGGATTATGAAATTCCATATAAATGAATAAGGTTTATTTGCATAGAGCTTGATCATTGAAAGGCCAGTGTCTTGCGCTCAGAACAAAAGACATGTCTGGAATATTTGGTTTTGTTATGAAGCTGTGGCTCCGCTCTTGTAAATTGTATGTTAATGTCTTTAACTGAGGCAGGGAATTCTTGCTTTAATATGCAAATGAGAAATTGAAGAACTCTGGAAGAGCTTGTGTGTCGTGATGACGGTCATTTCTGTTTGAGCTCTGGAACCTACAATGAATAAGCTTGTGTTGAAATGTAAAGACGGGTTTTATAAAAGTGTGTGTGTGTGTGTGACATGAATAATGGTTAATGATATTAATGGATAACTTTAACTATATATATATATATATATATATAGCTAAAGTTATCCTTGAATATTATTAATCATTGTCTATTATTCATATCCTTATTTAGTTATATGAGGATGTCAACTTAATTTAGACTTTTATAGCCACCGTTGGACCTTTTTATTTATACGTTTAATGTAAATGTATCATTTTATTTGGAAATGTTGTGTTATTTAACACAAAACAAACAAAATGGAATACTATAAAACATCATATAATTTATTCAGTACAATTTTTTTTTTTTTTACTTTATACCCCAAAAAGGTTGTGTTAATTGAAATTTCTCATCAAAATGGATCAGTATTGCTAAGTGTAGCAAAGTATTCTGATTAAAAAAAAAAGAAAACATGTAAATGTATTATTGTTTTATATTAGCCCCCCCCCCCCCCCCCCCATTTTGGAGTACTTTTTTTTTTTTTTGCATATGCAATGCTTTTCTAGAAGAGAATTGCATTTAGTAGGAGGCCATTCACAGGTCTTGATTTGTCAAATCTCTTTTGTGGCTGTTCTGTATTCACAGTTGTGTTGTTTTTGTCTCTTATGCCTCTTATCCTGGGCTGTCAGGAAGCATTACAATGTGACAGCTCTTTTGTTGTTCTTCTGAGATGGAGGGCAGTGTTTTAAAACAGTTCCGCGGGGGGTAGAAAAATAAGTACAATTTTTAGCCAGTGGAGAGCATCTGAATGTGCCTGTTAAACCCCCATAAAAGTGCTTTAATGGACAAAGGAATTCTATCCCACTCCTCCAGAAACTCCAGAAATGTCATTTGTAATGACCTGGGTGCTCCACTTTTTGTTTGCAAAGAGCCATTCAGAGAGATACAGTGCTACCTAAGACCACAAACCTCCCATTGTTATGCAATGACTTTATGTAAAACATCAGAGCAATTGTTCAAGGTTTTTTTGTTTTTTTTCTGAAAGTGTGATGCAAATAATTGCAGGGAGACAGGAACATGGGAATTATCAGTGCAATTGGCTTATATTCTTTTTATTGTTTTGGTGTTTTTCTGTGAATATTTTAGTCTTTTATATAGTCAGTCCAGGGTTATTAGTTAACTGGTACTAAAACCATAAAAACATTTTTGTTAGTTTAAATAAAATAAACATTAACTGAAATAAAATAAAATATTTTTTAAAAAGTTAGTTGCCAAGGCAACATTCCTCATTTTCATTTAGTTTAACTTGATGTACCAAAATAACTAAACCTGAAATCAAAATGAATAAAAACCACATATTTAAAAAGAAAACAAAATTACTAAAACTTTAACTAAAATTAAAATGAAAATGGAAAATATAAAAATAAAAACTAATTCAAAATATTAATATTTTACGCATATTAATGTGTAAAATATTAAGAACGCAACGTAAGACGTAAAAGAACGTAAAAGAAAGAACGCAACGTTTCTCGGGGGAATGCACACATTTAGCGAGAGAACGCAAAGTTTCTCGGGGGAACACAAACATTTAGCGAGAGAACGCAAAGTTTCTCGGGGAACGCAAACATTTTGTGAGAGAACGCAAAGTTTCTCGGGGGAACACAAACATTTTGTGAGAGAACGCAAAGTTTCTCGGGGAACACAAACATTTTGTGAGAGAACGCAAAGTTTCTCAGGGAACACAAACATTTTGTGAGAGAACGCAAAGTTTCTCGGGGAACACAAACATTTTGTGAGAGAACGCAAAGTTTCTCGGGGAACACAAACATTTTGTGAGAGAACGCAAAGTTTCTCGGGGAACACAAACATTTTGTGAGAAAACGCAAAGTTTCTCGGGGAACACAAACATTTTGTGAGAGAACGCAAAGTTTCTCGGGGGAACACAAACATTTTGTGAGAGAACGCAAAGTTTCTCAGGGAACACAAACATTTTGTGAGAGAACGCAAAGTTTCTCGGGGAACACAAACATTTTGTGAGAGAACGCAAAGTTTCTCGGGGGAACGGCAACATTTTGTGAGAGAACGCAAAGTTTCTCGGGGGAACGGCAACATTTTGTGAGAGAACGCAAAGTTTCTCGGGGAACGCAAACATTTTGTGAGAGAACGCAAAGTTTCTCGGGGGAACGGCAACATTTTGTGAGAGAACGCAAAGTTTCTCGGGGGAACGGCAACATTTTGTGAGAGAACGCAAAGTTTCTCGGGGGAACGGCAACATTTTGTGAGAGAACGCAAAGTTTCTCGGGGAACACAAACATTTTGTGAGAGAACGCAAAGTTTCTCGGGGGAACGGCAACATTTTGTGAGAGAACGCAAAGTTTCTCGGGGGAACGGCAACATTTTGTGAGAGAACGCAAAGTTTCTCGGGGGAACGGCAACATTTTGTGAGAGAACGCAAAGTTTCTCGGGGAACGCAAACATTTTGTGAGAGAACGCAAAGTTTCTCGGGGGAACGGCAACATTTTGTGAGAGAACGCAAAGTTTCTCGGGGGAACGGCAACATTTTGTGAGAGAACGCAAAGTTTCTCGGGGGAACGGCAACATTTTGTGAGAGAACGCAAAGTTTCTCGGGGGAACGGCAACATTTTGTGAGAGAACCCAAAGTTTCTCAGGGAACACAAACATTTAGCGAGAGAACGCAAAGTTTCTCGGGGACCGCAAACATTTTGTGAGAGAACGCAAAGTTTCTCGGGGGAACGGCAACATTTTGTGAGAGAACGCAAAGTTTCTCGGGGGAACGGCAACATTTTGTGAGAGAACGCAAAGTTTCTCGGGGGAACGGCAACATTTAGCGAGAGAACGCAAAGTTTCTCGGGGGAACGGCAACATTTTGTGAGAGAACCCAAAGTTTCTCGGGGGAACACAAACATTTTGTGAGAGAACGCAAAGTTTCTCGGGGAACACAAACATTTTGTGAGAGAACCCAAAGTTTCTCGGGGAACACAAACATTTTGTGAGAAAACGCAAAGTTTCTCGGGGAACACAAACATTTTGTGAGAGAACCCAAAGTTTCTCGGGGGAACACAAACATTTTGTGAGAGAACGCAAAGTTTCTCGGGGAACACAAACATTTTGTGAGAGAACGCAAAGTTTCTCAGGGAACACAAACATTTAGCGAGAGAACGCAAAGTTTCTCGGGGAACACAAACATTTTGTTAGAGAACGCAAAGTTTCTCGGGGGAACGGCAACATTTTGTGAGAGAACGCAAAGTTTCTCGGGGAACGCAAACATTTTGTGAGAAAACGCAAAGTTTCTCGGGGAACACAAACATTTTGTGAGAAAACGCAAAGTTTCTCGGGGGAACACAAACATTTTGTGAGAGAACGCAAAGTTTCTCGGGGGAACACAAACATTTTGTGAGAGAACGCAAAGTTTCTCGGGGAACACAAACATTTTGTGAGAGAACGCAAAGTTTCTCAGGGAACACAAACATTTAGCGAGAGAACGCAAAGTTTCTCGGGGAACACAAACATTTTGTGAGAGAACGCAAAGTTTCTCGGGGGAACGGCAACATTTTGTGAGAGAACGCAAAGTTTCTCGGGGAACGCAAACATTTTTCGAGTAAACGCAAAGTTTCTCGGGGAACACAAACATTTTGTGAGAAAACGCAAAGTTTCTCGGGGAAACACAAACATTTTGTGAGAGAACGCAAAGTTTCTCGGGGAACACAAACATTTTGTGAGAGAACGCAAAGTTTCTCGGGGAACACAAACATTTTTCGAGTAAACGCAAAGTTTCTCGGGGAACGCCAACATTTTGTGAGAGAACGCAAAGTTTCTCGGGGAACACAAACATTTTGTGAGAGAACGCAAAGTTTCTCGGGGAACACAAACATTTTGTGAGAGAACGCAAAGTTTCTCGGGGGAACACAAACATTTTGTGAGAGAACGCAAAGTTTCTCGGGGAACACAAACATTTTTCGAGTAAACGCAAAGTTTCTCGGGGGAACGCAAACATTTTGTGAGAGAACGCAAAGTTTCTCGGGGAACACAAACATTTTGTGAGAAAACGCAAAGTTTCTCGGGGAACACAAACATTTTGTGAGAGAACGCAAAGTTTCTCGGGGAACACAAACATTTTGTGAGAGAACGCAAAGTTTCTCGGGGAACACAAACATTTTTCGAGTAAACGCAAAGTTTCTCGGGGAACGCCAACATTTTGTGAGAGAACGCAAAGTTTCTCGGGGAACACAAACATTTTGTGAGAGAACGCAAAGTTTCTCGGGGAACACAAACATTTTGTGAGAGAACGCAAAGTTTCTCGGGGAACACAAACATTTTTCGAGTAAACGCAAAGTTTCTCGGGGAACGCCAACATTTTGTGAGAGAACGCAAAGTTTCTCGGGGAACACAAACATTTTGTGAGAGAACGCAAAGTTTCTCGGGGAACACAAACATTTTGTGAGAGAACGCAAAGTTTCTCGGGGAACACAAACATTTTTCGAGTAAACGCAAAGTTTCTCGGGGAACACAAACATTTTGTGAGAGAACGCAAAGTTTCTCGGGGAACACAAACATTTTTCGAGTAAACGCAAAGTTTCTCGGGGAACACAAACATTTTGTGAGAGAACGCAAAGTTTCTCGGGGAACACAAACATTTTTCGAGTAAACGCAAAGTTTCTCGGGGAACACAAACATTTTGTGAGAGAACGCAAAGTTTCTCGGGGAACACAAACATTTTTCGAGTAAACGCAAAGTTTCTCGGGGAACACAAACATTTTTCGAGTAAACGCAAAGTTTCTCGGGGAACACAAACATTTTGTGAGAGAACGCAAAGTTTCTCGGGGAACACAAACATTTAGCGAGAGAACGCAAAGTTTCTCGGGGGAACACAAACATTTAGCGAGAGAACGCAAAGTTTCTCGGGGAACACAAACATTTTGTGAGAGAACGCAAAGTTTCTCGGGGGAACACAAACATTTAGCGAGAGAACGCAAAGTTTCTCGGGGGAACACAAACATTTTGTGAGAGAACGCAAAGTTTCTCGGGGAACACAAACATTTAGCGAGAGAACGCAAAGTTTCTCGGGGAACACAAACATTTTGTGAGAGAACGCAAAGTTTCTCGGGGAACACAAACATTTTGTGAGAGAACGCAAAGTTTCTCGGGGGAACACAAACATTTAGCGAGAGAACGCAAAGTTTCTCGGGGAACGGCAACATTTTGTGAGAGAACGCGAAGTTTCTCGGGGGACACAAACATTTAGTGAGAGAACGCAAAGTTTCTCGGGGAACACAAACATTTTGTGAGAGAACGCAAAGTTTCTCGGGGAACACAAACATTTAGCGAGAGAACGCAAAGTTTCTCGGGGGAACACAAACATTTTGTGAGAGAACGCAAAGTTTCTCGGGGGAACACAAACATTTAGCGAGAGAACGCAAAGTTTCTCGGGGAACGGCAACATTTTGTGAGAGAACGCGAAGTTTCTCGGGGGACACAAACATTTAGTGAGAGAACGCAAAGTTTCTCGGGGAACACAAACATTTTGTGAGAGAACGCAAAGTTTCTCGGGGAACGCAAACATTTTGTGAGAAAACGCAAAGTTTCTCGGGGAACACAAACATTTTGTGAGAGAACGCAAAGTTTCTCGGGGAACGCAAACATTTTGTGAGAAAACGCAAAGTTTCTCGGGGAACGCAAACGTTTTGTGAGAGAACGCAAAGTTTCTCGGGGAACGCAAACATTTTGTGAGAAAACGCAAAGTTTCTCGGGGAACGCAAACGTTTTGTGAGAGAACGCAAAGTTTCTCGGGGGAACGCAAATGTTTTGTGAGAGAACGCAAAGTTTCTCGGGGAACGCAAACATTTTGTGAGAGAACGCAAAGTTTCTCGGGGGAACGCAAACATTTTTCGAGTAAACGCAAAGTTTCTCGGGGAACGCAAACATTTTGTGAGAGAACGCAAAGTTTCTCGGGGGAACGCAAACATTTTGTGAGAAAACGCAAAGTTTCTCGGGGGAACACAAACATTTTTCGAGTAAACGCAAAGTTTCTCGGGGAACGGCAACATTTTGTGAGAGAACGCAAAGTTTCTCGGGGGAACGCAAACATTTTTCGAGTAAACGCAAAGTTTCTCGGGGGAACGGCAACATTTTGTGAGAGAACGCAAAGTTTCTCGGGGAACACAAACATTTTGTGAGAGAACCCAAAGTTTCTCAGGGAACAAACATTTTGTGAGAGAACGCAAAGTTTCTCAGGGAACACAAACATTTAGCGAGAGAACGCAAAGTTTCTCGGGGAACACAAACATTTTGTGAGAGAACGCAAAGTTTCTCAGGGAACACAAACATTTAGCGAGAGAACGCAAAGTTTCTCGGGGGAACACAAACATTTTGTGAGAGAACGCAAAGTTTCTCAGGGAACACAAACATTTAGCGAGAGAACGCAAAGTTTCTCAGGGAACACAAACATTTAGCGAGAGAACGCAAAGTTTCTCGGGGAACACAAACATTTTGTGAGAGAACGCAAAGTTTCTCAGGGAACACAAACATTTAGCGAGAGAACGCAAAGTTTCTCGGGGAACACAAACATTTTGTGAGAGAACGCAAAGTTTCTCAGGGAACACAAACATTTAGCGAGAGAACGCAAAGTTTCTCGGGGAACGCAAACATTTTTCGAGTAAACGCAAAGTTTCTCGGGGAACACAAACATTTTGTGAGAGAACGCAAAGTTTCTCGGGGAACGCAAACATTTTTCGAGTAAACGCAAAGTTTCTCAGGGAACAAACATTTTGTGAGAGAACGCAAAGTTTCTCGGGGAACGCAAACATTTTGTGAGAGAACACAAAAGCATTGACTTCTTATTATTCCTCCCATCTCATGTTTTTTTTCATCACCATGTCTCTTTAGGGGCTTTATCTGAATGACACTAAAATATCACTGAGTCAGTCTAAACCTTGTACTCATTAAAATGATTTCCTTTGCCTTTGCATCTATCAGAGTTTAAAACGTGAATTGCATATGAACATGTATGTTTGATTGCATGTGCGTTTGCAGTGCGCTTGTTTGCTTCTCTTGTAAATACAGTGTGCTTTGTCATTGAGTTTTAGCCTCAGACGTGACTTATTTTACTCCAGTCAGCAGATTTTGTTGTGTTGGCAAAGTCAAAAGCTCATAGCTCACACTACATAAAGAGACAACCTTTGTTTTCACTACCGTTTGGGGAAAAAATGGTTGATGACTCCTCCCACAGGAAAGAAACATCACATGTGCAGAGATCTCTTTATATCTCAAATTGTATCCTACACTTTTAGAAGAAAACGCACTATATAGGGTCTGTCAGGCACTTCATATATAGAACCTTTCAGGGGTTCCCATCATGGGATCATTTTATGGATTTAGTTTTCATTTATTTTTAATTCAACTTTATGAATTAAGCAGTTCTATGGACAGTAATAAGATTAAATGGAGAGCATAATAAGACATTTCTCATGAGAAAACAAGCACAGTAATCTCACACAGATATCTCGAACTGTGGACAGATTTGCTAAAAATCTGCAAATGTCAGAGATCCCAATATGAACTTGCATGACCAAATGTTCTGAATTATGATGTCCATTTTATTTGTGTTGATTTCAGGAGAAACATCTGAGACAGGGTTGATACTTAAACGAAACAGCTTGAACACGTTTCTGCCTCAGAGTGAGCAACAGCAACAAAGGTAATTGCAACTTTATTTCTTGTAATTGTGATTTTATACCCAGTGCGAACCTCACAATTTCAACTTTAATCATGACAATTGTGCCATTTTATCTGATGTTATATTTAACAATATTACTTTAAACTTGGTCTCTCAATCCCCAGTTATCTTCCATACAAGTCCTGTGCTTTTTCACGAGTGAAACTATCCCATTTTGCTAATTTTTCTCACGTACTGTAAGAAACGCTGAACAAAACCACTCTTAGCCAGAGAGACGATTTGAAATAAACCACCTTGGATGAATGCAAATCAGTGGCTCGGTCGAAAAGCATGTGTATCCAAATTCAGCAACCCCAAACCATGTTTTGAATAGTATGAATATGGTCAGATAGGTCTGATTTGGGGGGGGAGGCAGTTTAATGAAACAGTCAAGAGGGCATCTGCTCTTTTCAAGCCATGTGCTTAATAAAACAAATTAGCATTAGGCTTTTTTAGAGATTCCACCACATTCGACAGATGGCCACGAGGAAGGCCAATATTTTCTTTGCCAGGGCATACCTTATCCTAAGAAAACAAACATGAAGGAAATCTGATCTCCACGCATCTCATCCCATTGTCCAACTGTGTTTCTCGCTGACTCCTGGCTGTGTGCGTTTCAAAGACCTCGTTTGCTTTACCTGCCCATTCAAGCTTGCATCTTCAGTGGAGCTGACAGCAAATGCCACGGCTGATATTTCAGGATGGAAATGTAGCATTAGCCATTATCTCTGAAAGGAAACAGATAAAATGAACAGTGCCGCTTGAAAAGGCCGAAAATGACGCCAAAGATTATTAATAGATCTTGTTTGATTACCGAAAACAGCATTCGCAATTAAGCCCTACCATTAGTAAGTGGAAAATTGCTTGGCCCTCTCACTAATCTGTGTCTTTTATTTGAAAGGCTGTTTGTTGGTCAACAATATTCTATGTCCTCCCGCTGTTTCTTTCAAAACGACACAATGCACCGTCTGTTTTATTTCTAGCATGCGTCAGTTAGTCCATTAACTATTCTGTCGTAGGAATTATTTCAGTCAACACAAACCTTCTTACATTAGTATGTTACTCCCACTTAAAATGCACAGATTTTTATATTTTATTTTATCATTTATTGATATTTTTATTGTCATTTTTAACTGGTAGTATTTTTATTTAGTATATAATATTATATTATTAGGTTATAGTATATTATATAGTATATTAATCAATGTTATACTACTAAGCAACTATACACACTCATATTTTGCTGTATTAAATGGGACATTATATATATATATATTTTTTTTTTTTTCATTTTTAATATGAATTGTTAAAAACATTTAAAATATTGAAATGTTAGTATTCTTATTTCTTATATATATATATTATTATATTATAGAAAATTATTAGGTTATAGTATATTATACTATATTACACACACATTTTGCAGTAATAAATAAATGGGACATATATATATATATATATATTTTTTTTTTTTTTTTTTTTTTTTTTATATGAATTGTTAAAAACATTTAATATATTGAAATGTTAGTATTCTTATTTCTTATATATATATATTATATTATAGTAAATTATATACTATATCATTAAGCAATGTTATGCTATATGAAATATATATATGACGTAACCAAAAGTGGATCAGAAACCAGAATTGTTAACTTTCTTGCGATTCTCATCCCTCCATTCCTCTGACATTGTGTCATTGGCCAGAACATCTCCATGAACCCGCTGAACTCATGCTAATGAAAACACCTCATCAATACGGCACACGGGAAAGAAGCCACGAGCAGATGAATTCTGAGTGCATGAATGGACAGATAATAGCCATCAAGAGCAGGGATGTGGAAACTTCCACTGTGGAGTGAAAACACCCTGGTCAGATGGATCAGATTACTGTATGGGACTTAAAGGAGGGAAATGACATGTGCATCTTTCATCTTTTATGCATATTTTGTATACGTGATCAGACTGATTATCCATTTAGGGACAGATCTCTAATTAAATTTTTTTTTTTTTTTTCTTCTCGTAGACATTGCTTGCTATTGCTAAGGCTCATACTTAACACTCGTCTAGTCTAATTTGTTTCTGATTTTATTTGATCTATAAGGAAGTTTAGGAAAAACATCAGAGACAAAACTGAAACTCTATTGATAGCTATGTAAAAGACAGGTTTCATCTGAATAGATTTGAAGAAAAACATTTATATTCCAAGACAGTTTTCCTGACATGCAGATTAGCGTGCTAAGTATCGTCCTCTCGTTTCATTGATATTCATACCGAGGTTGGGTCGCTCCGAGTGGACACTCAGTGGCACTTCCAGATGGAAGAATGATGCTTTGTTTTTATACGCGGCCTGGAATGTGTCCAGATCTGTGGACATCTGCCAGATTAGCATATGAGATCCCACCCACCTGCACTATGAATGTGCTGGTGGTCTGATGATCTCTTCATGGATGAAAGTCGGCAGACGTTTTAATGATGTGGCCATTGTGAAGCTTTACCAAAGTGCCTTCTGCAAGAACTCAAGTTCTTTCAAATGTATGGAGATAAGCATTGGTAACTAAATGCACTAAAAATGAAAAGTTTGGACTTTTTTTACTACATTTTTATTTTTATTTTTTTACATTTTATTTCATATATTTTATTTTATTTCAGTCTGATTTTGTGTAGCATGCATGCAAACCCTTTTAATATAGTCTAAATATAACCTAATGCAGTTTTTTTATTAAGTATGTATATATAGTACATTTAGATATTTATTTATTTTTTACTTTTTTGGGGGGGGGGGGGGGGGGGCATGCATGTGACCTCTTTCAATACAGTCCTTGCTGAATAAACATTTTACTTTTTATTAAATTTCTTAAATAGTACAGTATCACAGTTTCCATTTATTTTATTTTATTTATTTACAGCCTGATAGTGTCTAGCATGAATGCAACCCCTTTTAATATAGTTTGAATAGAATAGCAATTTGTTCCTTTAATTTCCTATTATCACTGTAAAGCTGCTTTGAAACAATCTATATTGCTAAAAGCGCTATATAAATAAAGGTGACTTGACTTATTATTATTACTTGACTATTATTTTCGAAGTATTTTTAAGTATGTATATGAGTTTTTATTTATTATTATTGTTTTTATTATTATTATTATTATTATTATTATTATTATTATTATTTGTTTATTTATTTATTTATTTTTCCAAATAGTGTCCAGCATGCATGTGAACTCCTTTAATAGTCCAAAATAGCACCTCGTTCAGTTGGTTGGGAGAATGGAAGTGTTTTGACACCCGTTCCTCATCACTTTTTTTCCTTTCTTTCTTTTTTTGTGTGTGTTTGTTGAATTATGCAGTTGCTTTGAGAACACACAACCTGTAGAAAGTCATTTGAGCTTCTCTTGACCAATTCCACCTGTCTAAAACATTCATAGGGTTCCTTCCTTCCTCTGTGTGAAAACAATCCCTCAAATGCTCGTATGTAAATACCAACACCAATTCTTAGTAATGGATAAGATGCATATGCAAGACACACAAGAAACACAAGCCCAGGGCCAGATATCATCTATTAAAAAGGCCCTGGTGTAACCCAACACCAATGTAGGAATGCATTCAATCACTCCTATTGTGTTTGGTTACATACAGTTCCCTTTTGTCTGATAAGTGCACCCTGGCCGGAGAGATAACAGCACTGGCCTAAAAGCTCAAATGAGACACTGGGTGTCAACACCTCGGCCAACAGGATTCCTGGACAGATTAATCTTCTGGGTTCAGGGTCTATGTAGGTGGTAATAGTCTGGAAGTCATGATCTGGGAATATTTAGGTCGGAACTTTCTTAAATTAATGTTTGACCGTTTTATTGCTCAGGCATAATGAAACTAGTCTGACACCTAATGAGGTGTCAGATACTGAAAATACTGGAGACAAACTGGACAATGATTAGTGCTTATGTTTTTTCTGTGTTATATATTAATAGCATCAGTTGGTATATTCTTGTTATTGGTTTAATAGATCAACACCACATTTTTTTTAGTTTCCGAATCTTCCATTTAAAGATAAATCCACTGCAATCCTTGTGTGTTTCACTCTGTAAATCTCACTTAGGAACTTCAGCCGACACATCTGAACATGCTTCCTCTGTGAGTAAAGCCAATTAGCAACTCTGGGATTCAAGCCTCCCACTTCGGGGAATAAGCGAGTGCAGTTTGTAAGCATGGCCTACAGGTTTATTCTAATGTCACCGTTTAACATTCAGACTTCACAGCTTCTGCTCTTTTCCACGGACTCTCTCATGCCCGGACTGTTAGTCAGGATGTAATGAGCACTATAAACCGAGTCTAAACGGCCAGTCAAAGGGTCAGCATCTGAATAGGTAACATCAATTTTATGCCTGAGTTGCTGTGAGTCAGGATATGAAACCTCTAGGCTTTGAGAAGAACAGCTTAAGATAAAAGGGCGAAGCGGAAGTTGACGGAAGATTTGTCATCGGACTTTTTTCTTTTCAAAGTGGGCCTCTTTAAAGTCTTAAATCACAGAAGACTTAAGTCAGCTTCATTTATTATTCTTTGTTATATTAAATTATTTATTTAAATATATTAAATATATATGACTATTATATCAAAATAATTGTAAATAATTATATTTTTAAAAATATTATGTAAAAAAAAAAATATATATATATATATACTTTTTTTAAGGCAGCGGCTAGATTCTATTTACACTAAAAATAGTAGTGTAAATGCAGATACTGTTAGATACTATTTGCACCTCAGTGTTGTTGTCCATTAAACGCTATGCAATAATAACATTATGTAAAAGATTGTATTTATTAAAATTATCAAATGGATGCCGTCTTATTGGGACAATAAAGCCCTCCCTACACCTAACTCTAACTGATAAACACTTTATAATAACACGTTAGACAATTTATTTCCATTTTTCGAATATTTTCAATTCAGAGTGTTTCGTAATTTTGTCTGGCCCAATCAGACGTCAGTGGGCGGAGTTAGTGTAAATAGCCTCTGCCAACAGACGGGCTATTTGCACTTGGTGTAAATAGACAATGCGGGGTTTTTTTTAAGATAACAGTTTTGTGCTATATATATATATGTATGCATATTTTATGTTATTTAGTATTCTTTGTATTGTGAAAAATCAGTGTCATCAAGTCAAAAATCATTTTAAGGCTTTTACAGTATTTTACACAACAATAAAATCCTACCTTAAAGACAAAGAGCAAATATATAATAAAAATGTGCTAAAACTTAAATTATTTCCCCTGGATTAGAAAATGTTATGACTTTTAGAGAGACTAGCTCAAACTTCAGCCTGTATAATAGTTGCCATGTGTAAGGCCTTACGCACCTTTAACAAGGTGTTAATTGCACAGTTTGTGAAGGGAAGCATTCGTTATTTCCATCTCGCTTTCTCTGTGGTGGGACACATTTTGTGCACAAGTTCACACAGGACCGGGCAGTAATTATACATGGCTCGTATGTGCAGTCAGCTATATCAAGAGAAGCACTGTTTCCCAACGCTCGAATGATGGCCGAATTCAAGTGCTATTACAGTGTGGTCAGCCATGAAGCGCACTAAACACTCCTCACGTCTCCAGTCACTCCAAAAAGAAAAGGTTAACAAGCTAATTTCCTAATTAAAATCCCCAAATCAATGCCAGCGATGAAGTTTTGAACCCTTCAACCTGTATTTTAAGAAGACACAGACTTGAGGAAATCACAACAAGTAGAGTGATTTGTTGGTCTTGATCTTTCATCAGTTTTTTGGAGGGGGTCTAATCCAGAACAACTGTGCAGCTTTGGCAGGAAGGCAGCGTTACACAGTCGGGGGAGGCAGAGCCCATCTATTGTCCTTGCAATTGTTTAATTATCTCCTCAGCGGGGGTGTGAGCTCAGTCAGAAGGCCGGTCTGTGGAGGATTCAGGATCAGAGGCTTGACACCTTTCACTGCCGAGTCAAAGAGCCATTACTGAGAGTCAGGAAGTTAGGGCAGTTTAGCTTCGAGGGCTAAAAATTCACATTTCACGCCTTGATCTTGGAGGTGAAGTATTGTAACTTATAATAATATAAGTACTTTCTGCCTTGCCTCTGTAAATAAATTCTAAAGGAATAGGAATGGAATTCCTTACACCATTTGGACATCAACTAAATTTGAAGTTTAGTAGTTTCCAAAGTTTCAGGTAATATATATGTATATATATACATTTTTAATCTGCTATTCAAATATGTTTAATCACTTACCAAAGTTAGGCAATTTTATTTTGGCCTTTTTTGACTGTTTATTGACAGGACTGTGAAAGGGATAGCAAAGAGAGATAAGAACATGATCGGAGAAGGACTTAAAGGGATATTTCACCCAAATATGAAAATTCTGTTATCATTTACTCACCCATAAGTTGTTCCAAACCTGTATGAGTTTCTTTCCTCTGTTGAACACAAACAATGATATTTTGAAGAATAGTTATTTCGACCCAAACAGTTGATGGGTCCCATTGACTTCCATGATATTTTTCTTTTAATGTATACTATGGGCCCCGTCAGCTGTCTGGTTATCAACATTCTTCAAAATTTCATCTTTTGTGTTCAGCAGAGTAATAAAACTCAAACAGGTTTGCAATAACTTGGGTGAGTAAATGATGACAGAATTCCATTTTTGGGTGAACTGTCCCTTTAAGCTGAAACTGAAACTCATAAGGCCATAGACTTAAAGTGAGACAATTTTCTCTAAAGGTAATTGTGGTATTTTGTTATATTTTTATACACCCAGAAAGAAAAGCTCCATTAAAATGCAGTGGAAGGTCTTCTGTAACTCAACACAGCCTGCAGTTACACCAAACAGCCACTAGTAGTGCTGTGAGAAAGCAAGAGAGTTTGAATCCACAACACTGACACATGGAACTCCATGCTGCTCTGTGTATATATATATATATATATGTATGTATGTATGTATGTATGTATGTATGTATATTAGCACATGCCACACCTCATGGACATATCCTACTGAGACAAATTACATATTATGTTTCATAATACAGCTAGGTTAACACAATTTTTATGCAATCAAAATATTAAAGAGAAAATCTTGCAAATGAAAGGTTACAGACATTAACGTGAGAAGAAAATAAATAAATAAATAAATAAAACAAAACGGGGTGGGGGGGGGGGGGCTATACAGACATCATAAAAGATTGAATTAGGCTACACAAATCAATACAATATAAAATTTTGTCACTATGAAAAATTAAAGGTTCCTTACAACAGACTCAAGGATATTATATGGATATTATTAGAAACCTTTGAGTTCAAAGGTTTCTCATACAGGTTTGAGATGACATGAGTGTGAGTAAATTGTGACAGAATGTAAATTTCTATGTGAATTATGAGGTTATTCAAATAGTTCAGATTGTATCCATGCTGAGGATGGGGGGGTGGGGGGTTGTCCTCAGAAAGAGTGTCTTCCTCTTCCAGTGTTCACCAGGGCGGGTCGCCAGACCTCCCACCATTCTACACAAATCTTGCATGTGTGTGTGTGAGAGAGAGAGAGAAGTGACGATATGCCAGACAGTTACAGAGAAACACTGCCTTATCAAACCATCAAGAGGCCAAATATAGAGACACGCAGCTACAAGTGGACACAGTCCAGATATAAACAACTGGTAAACAACTAGCCAAATGCCTAAATATCACCGCTCAAGCCATTATCCTGTACTTCACTGGGATAGTTTGGAATGGGTAAAGAGACTAGATTAGCATGTTAAAGGGGTAGTTCACCCAAAAATTAAAATTCTGTTGTTTACTCACCTCACACTGACTTTGTCTGTCCAACAAAGGCAAAAATGTCTGGGTTTTGTCAAATGTATAAATGTATATAAATGTATAAAAGTGTAAACTATAATAACTCTAGTAAGAAATGTCTTTAAGACAACTACAATTTCTATATCCAAGGCTATTATAAAGTTATTTTGGTCACACTTTATTTGAAGGTGTCTATGTTACACTGTAATTATACATCTAAGTAATTTTAAGTAACTTCCTGTACTTACTATGAGGTTAAGATTAGGGTTTGGTTTGGCATGTAATTATGCATCATTTATAGTTATTACTATAGTAACTACATGTAACGATACTGTAAAATAAAATGTCACCATTCATTGTGTGCAAATATTGAAATATACCCAGTTTAGAAGAGAATGATTGGGTTGGGCGCTAAAATCAAATTTATAAACGTCATGCTTTACTAGTGATATGAGTCTAGACAGTCTGATCGCCCGCTGTAATAACGGCTTATCATGTGATGGGAAAATTTAGGCCGACCCATGTGACCACTCTGAAAGATGACTCACAGCTTATGAACATTTTGCCATAATGCTGACCTTTGGGAACAGGCCAGTAGAGTTCAATCTTTGATCAGCGTCCCTAAATTTGAGATACTATAACAGAACCCTGCACTTTTTCCCACATATTTTGATCCATTTTAATTTGATTGTGAAGCATTAGACTAATCTTGTTTGTATTTTGCGGGTGTGTAGATGTCCCCACCCTCCATTGACCCATTAGCTTTCCCAAGTCAAACACACCCAGCCCCCATCTCGCTCTTTCTTTCATTCATAGGAGGAGGGGTGGTGAGGAGAGATTACAAACCATCTGAATCTCTTTTAACTGAGTGCCCAGAGAGGGATGAGGGCAATTATTCCTGCATGATGCATTCCTTCCCAAAAGAGCATTCCGGCTTTGTGCAACACGTGGAATGCAACTTAAAATGCATCTAAAGCAGATCGCATGTTTCCATGACCTCAGTTTTGGAAACGCAGATATAAACACTCGAGTAATAGTCAAATGATTGGATTTGTGCATTCAGAAATGATTAAAATATGCTGATTTGTTGCTCAATTAATATGTATTCTGAAGTCATACAATAAGTAGTAGCTATAGAGCACAAATTGTGTGAAATACTTTTATGGAGATTTTTGTTTTTTCTCGGATCTTTTAAGAGCTTGAGTGCCGTCATTGAATGGCAAAGAACTGTGTGAAGGTTTGAAGCAACATGAGGGTGAGTAAATAATGAAATAATTAATTTTTTTGTAATTTTTTGGGTCATTACTTCATAGATGTGGTATCGCCAGAGCCGTAGATGGCCAGCTGGACTCGAAACACATGACAAATGATAAAAATCCAGCTGCCGCAGTTTGAGAAACAGAAACCTGCAATTAGAGAAGATTAATAAGCACATGCTCTAATGAAGACCCCCACCCACCCCGAGCGCCCTCCCTCAGCGGATCTCTGTGAGAAAAACTGTTTGTTTGTTTTCCCTCTCTTGGATCATGTTGATTATGAGAAAATGGTTCTTTAGTTGTAACTGTCACATGGAATTTCCCGCCTATTTTTTTTAATCAGAACATTCATATTGCTCTGTTTTAACAAGCCAAAACCTTGGGAATGCTAAATACTCATGGGCATTTGTTTTAATGGAAATTTCCGTTCTCATAATTTCAGTGAGAAAGCTGGTTTCATAAGAGTCTGTCTTATTTTTCTTTTCAGAATTTGATTTTGTTTCTTTCATTTGGTTGTTTTATTTTATTTTATTATTTTTACTTCTGTCGTCTGTTGTTTTCCTCTTCAGAATTAATTCAAAATCTACTTTTCTAGCTCCCCATAAATCCATCAGACGTATAGTTTGAGATGCCGCCCACAGCGCGTGTTCACACAGGTAACCCAAGAGCATCATAGTTCACGCTTGATGTTTTGCTATGAGTGCTCTCTTGTATGTATGTGTATAGTTTTGGTCAGTCATGTCTATCCATGGTGTTAAATGAAGCACATCGTATCCCAGAACCCTCACTGTTCCCCTAGAAACACGACACCCCTGCGAGTATCATTTGCTGTTGCCTCTATTGGTTTTAACTGAGGCGTAGTCAATCGCTGCCACTTTGAACCGAGTAGCAATAAGCAGCAGAGGTAAATATAAATCTGATGAGGTGAAGAGACTGTGTTTGTCTCATGCCACAGATCAGGGCTCATCCTAATGGACGCATCTGGTTTGTATTTTTCTGTGATGACGAGTAGGCCAGCGCTAAACATGTGTTTGTGTTTTTTGTGACATGGGGAACAGGAACTTGACTGATTGAGGGATCTCAGGGAAATGTTTATGCTGTGTCTTCTCATAAATAACTCGTTTGGGAACAGCTAGGAAAACTGACCAATACAGAATTCCTATTATATTATTATTATATTCCTATTATAACAGTTCTCTTACAAAATGTTTTACTTTGGCATTACATTGATGGCATTCGATGGACATACGACAATAGTATTTATAGTGCATACTATAATTTTACTCTGTTTTGGGGGATTCTTTATGATATAAGAGCTAAAGCGTCCCGAATGTCAAAGTAAAAGGTGCCATTTTCCATGAACTCCCAAATGCTGTGGTAATATCTTAACAGACTGTTACCAGTGTCTGCCTTTCATCTGCAGTCGTTTTGTAATGACAAGCCCCGGATAGGTCAGGGTTAACCACAGGCACCATTAATGTTCTGTAGATGATAAGAATGCAAACCAAAGTTTACGACTTTCTAAGCCAAGCCATATTTTTGAAACTGCAGTAGTTCAGAAATAACTGTTAGTTCAAGAGATTAAAAAGTACTTTTATAGATGGCACCAACATTTTCATAAAACATAAAATTGGTGTGGGTTTAATACAAGGTAAGACTCAGTTTGGGACCCACTGATAGGCGTCTGCTTTCAAACGGTCCCGAGCTTATCTGTGTTCACGCTCTCTAGTCTGAAGACCGTCAAAGCTTTCTATTTACAACACGATTTGCAGCGTTGAGCATCATGTTAGCCAATCACGCTCCAACAGAAGTGATTGACAGCTTCTGTCATTACAGGAATGCTCTTTGCTCGCTTTCTGTATAGGCAATTTAAAGGGGTGGTTGATTATGATTTCACTATTTAACTTTAGTTAGTGTGTAATGTTGCTGTTTGAGCATAAACAACATCTGCAAAGTTACAACGCTCAAAGTTTAAAGCAAAGGGAGATATTTGCTTTTAAAGAAATCGCTTTTTAAGGACTACAACAAACGGCTGGTAGGGACTACACGACATTCCTCCAGGGTTAGTGACATCACTAACCCTGAAATTTACATAAACCCCGCCCCCGGAAACGCAATTTATAGATTATCAAGACAGAATATGCTAATCAATGACTAGAAGATAACTACACATAAGCTGCATAAATTCATCAACCATTCAGAAATGTCCTTTTGCTTCTACATGTTGTCAGTTCTTCTTGAGTCTCTCCATCTTTGTCTGACTTCGGTTTGAACATAAAAGCCTAGAAGTTTTTGAAATTTTCAGCACATGTCTGTGTGAGGTAAAAGGACATGAGCTCTTGAAGCTCCGCCCTCTGTACCGGGAGCAGCAGCTCATTTGCATTTAAAGGAACAGAAAAAAAAAAACGGTGTGTTTTTGCTCACCCTCAAAAAGTGATTTTTAACATGCTATATAAAAATATCTATGGGGTATTTTGAGCTAAAACTTCACCTACACACTCTGGGGACAACAGAGACTTGTTTTACATCTTGTGAAAAGGGCATTATACCACCCCTTTAAATAAAACAATATTTTATATGATGCTAAGAGTACCAATGGCCATATACACACCAGAGTTTCAGGAAACACAACCACATTTAAATGCAAAGTGAATCCGCTAAAATATCCCTGAGGTGTGATTAATGCACATTTGTTCAGCAATAAGCAAGCGCAACCCGCTGGTTAACTTCCATAGTACGATGCATCGTTGAAGAAATCAACTAGCAAGTCACGACTGTTTCCCGAAACCATATCGTCGCAAATTGGTTGTTCAACCACGTTGTTTAATGATGTCACGCACCTGTTGGAGTAATAACTTCTTTTAATGAATCTGTTTGAAATCGAATTAATACGAGACGTTTTGCTATAAATTACGGACATGGCATCTTAGAACTATTTCTCATTTTTCTTAGTTATTTTGCTTTATTTCCAGATTCAATCATAGGCTCGTTCTTATAGGCTAGAGCACGTTCGCACATGCGCACTCTTCAAAAAGGACGCTTTAAATCTCTTGACAAACTAAAAGATGTAAATGACGTTTGTATGTATTCTAAACAAAAGACACAGGTTGTACTGAATGTCAGCTTGCTTATTTTGCTCACGACAAGGATTTATTGAGTCCACATGTCATGCAAACTAGAAACTCTGCTTCTGACCACAGGTCGAGAGCTGTCGTTCCAACCACACGACTTTGCAATGCCGTTTGCGAATTTTCGTTAGAACGATGGTTTCGAGAAACACCAACTCGTTGAACTATGCTGATAATGACAAAACTTGCGACCATAGTTGGCTAACGATGCTTTTGGGAAACTAACCCCGGGACTCTGATTTGTGGGATAACGTTGATTAGCTCAGAAATGAATTTCAAGTCAACTAAACAGGTAGTACAGCAGCAGTTTGAGGTTTTACGCTCACAAATGTGAAGCCAGTGTTTTGTTAAAATTATTATTATATTGATGCCGGAACATTCCTTTAAACTAACCAAATGTGATTTTATAAAATATAAAATACACTTAAAAGGTCATTTAACCCAAAAGTGAAATAATTTACGTATCCTCATGTCGTTTTAACCCTTTCTTTTGCAGAACACAAAAAAAGCTATTTTGAAGAGTAACAGTTTTAGTGACCTTTGACATCAAGTAGGGCTGCATAATATATCGAAATGATCGAAATATCGCAAATGTATATATCATAATATGCATTTCACAACGGCTTGCAATAACTGGGGTCATGAACAAAAGACAAAGACAAAATCACTCACTGCTCTTGGCTGAATAACTTATGAATAAGCTTAATAACTTAACTGTAGCTTTAATTCATACAGTGAAAACTAAGCAGTGTTTTATTTTTACATTTGATTATTCAGTTTCTGTTGTTAAATAAACCTAATGTACGCCTTCCTGAAACCCTAAACCCTGTGGTTTACACTGAAGTTAAAATAACACTTCTTATGCTGCAGTAAAACACTGCTGTTCACTTTCAGAAGTTGTAGGGATGTTTTCTTGTCACAAAAAGAATGTGAAACACATGTAGGTTATATAATTTGAAATATATTATAAGATAATTTAAGTTTATTTTACATTATCGTATCGCATATCGAATATCGCATTATTCTTCAATATCGTGCAGCTCTAACATCAACTGTATGGACATTTCTCAAGTCTCTGATGATCCAATGAAAGTCAAACATGAGGGTGCATTTCATTTTGGAGTGAATTGTCCTAAAAAAAAAAATTCTTCCCTAAGATTTAATTTATGAACCTTCAGTCCTAGCAGCCGAGTCAGGTTATCTGAGGACGTTTATTTGCTGAAGCGTGTCTCTTACCAGATCTCCCAGATTAACCAGTCTTAAACTGCAGCTATGCCTGGAATGTGTATAGTCATTGCACTGGTTGATAAATGACAGCGTGCGTATACCTAAACAAATGTGTCAAATCATGATCTATTACCTCACATTTTCACCTTTCCTCATTGACATTTACATTGTGTTGCAAGGGAACATCTCATTAACATTCAGTCTTATGTCTTATTCCTCAGAAGGACACACTTTTGGTCGCATCAAATCAATGTTTTCGCTGATTATATGTGATATGTTTGTCTTAACCTCATTTTCCTCACAGCCACAGATCAATTTTGTTGCCGATCTGCCGTTTCAAACCAGAGAACTTGAGCCACATCTTTTGTTAACTGTAATGAAATACATGTTTAAAAAGGAGCACACGCATTAATTTTTCATGTGGATTGTGGTTGACAACTTCAGCAAGGTCCACTATAACAACCTTCAAGGGCCTCCTGACCCTGGGAGGGGGTGACCTCTGACCTTATTTGGGCCTCTTTTATGAGGATTTTTTCAAGGCTCTGTCCAGATGGCTGAACTATCAAAGGCTTTTTTATGAGAAAAATCTGCAGGCAAAAGCTGAGTAGTATATTTCTCTCATTGTGCCTTTAAATTGGAACATTGGTTGAACATTTGGGCAACATATCAACTAGTTAAACCTCTTTACACCTTGTTCTGGAAACTATATATTGATCATAAAAAGAAATATAAAAATGTAATTAATATTTTTAGCAAATGTTCATAGTTTTTATAATTAATTATATAATTGTATATAATTAATCATTTGTATACATATAATTACACACACACGTATATTAATAATTACATATAATATAACAATATATATAATAGTGTATATTATGATATATAAAACTTTTATTTCATTTTACATATTTTAGTCATATATTAGTATATATATATATTACCGTATTTATATTTTTAAACAAATTATAATTCATTATTTTATTATATAATTTAATATATATATATATATATATATACACAATTTCATATACAAAAATATATATAATATTAACATTTATATATATATATATATATTAATATTAATATTTTTCAGAATATACTAAAATAAACATTTAGTTTATTTTAAAATGTATATATTAGTTATATATTAGTATTAAATATATTTTATTTAAACTTGTAACAAATTTTTACACATTTCACATTATTATATATAATTATCTACATAATTAATATATATATATTAACAAAAAATATATATATATTCATGATAAATATATATTTTTAATGTAGCCTATATATTAGTAGTACTTATACTGTATATATATATATATATATATTAATATATAACGTATAAATTGTCATATTTTTATAATTAATGTTTTATATATATATATATATATATATATATATATATATATACACACTGTAAAAAAAAATCTGTTAAATTTACGGTAAAAAAACAGCAGCTGTGGTTGCCAGAAATTTACCGTAAAAAATACAGTAGCAACATTATAGGTTTTACAGGCTTAACTTAAATTTACAGTAAAAAAAACATATTTCATTATCTGCTATAATGTTAATTTATCCACCTATTGAAGTACTAATATCTGTTTTGTACCATTGTAATACACTGACATCCACCAATCACAGCGGAGATGAGAGTCACATGATCAATCAAAGCTCATCACAAGCAGCTTTTCCACAAGAAAGTTAATACTAATATATAGAAGCTGCACAGTGTCATTCTACTAAACACACATGAAATTTAAAAAATGCAATAAACATTAATTTAACAACATTAAATGTAACGTAAAACCCTAATGTACATAACCGATTAGAAAAACAAAGAAAAACTATGAAGAAACAGTTATTTCAACAAAAATGCAAAAAATGCGTTTTTTCACTGTAAATTATACAATGACTTGCTCTTTTTCACTTCCAAAAACTATAAATGTAACTGTATTTTACTGTAAAATTACATTAAATGTACGGTTAGATATATCACAGTTATTCACCGTATATAGTGCGGAAACTTTCTGTTAACCAATTAACAGTTTTTCACCGTAGCATTTTTACAGTCTTTTACTGTTAAAATCACAATAAAGTTTTACAGTGATATATGTATGTATGTATATATATATATAATTCATTTTATCTTTAATTTAACAGTTAGCCTTATTTATTGTCAGCCACAATACCCTCAAATTATTTCCCAAATTGTATTCTTATAACAATGAATACAGGTGCTGAGTTAGTTTAGTTGCGGCATTAAAAGAAAAACGTGTGTTCTGGAAAAGTTGTGTCTTCACTCTTACACCTTTGTATTGATATATTTAGTAAAGGATGGCATTAAATGATATTAACACGTGGGAGCGTACATGATAATCCACAGAAATCCACAGCGAGAGGATAACTAGTGTTTTTGGAAGGGGAAAGAGTTGTGTGTCCCTGGGTCGCTATAACTTCCTCGCTCCACATCCCTCACATGGCTTCTTTATGAGAGATGAACTATGTGGATGGATTGGGTTTCTGAGGGACCACTAGTTTCGCACAGGCTCCCTTCACTGTCAGCAAACAGCCTGGCTTCACTAAATACGATAATGTTCCAGAACAGGGCTGAGATTTGAAGATTATGGATTTTTATTTTAATATCACAGCTAAACAACAGTCAAGACCCCAAGCTGCAAGAAAACAACTATTCAATTCTGTAGGGTATTCTGGGCATTCTGTGTGTGGTTGCTAGGGTGTCGCTAGGTTATTCTGGGTGGTTGCTAGGGTGTCGCTAGGTATGTTCTGGGTGGTCGCTAGGGTGTTCTGTGCTAAAAAAAAAAACTGATCGGAAGTAGTGGAAGTTTGTGAATTGTCAGTAGCCTAAAGTCTCTGGCTTTCATTAATAACACTGCAGCTGATTGGTGGATGGCTCTCTGGTCAGGAAGTAGTGCACTGGGTTAATGACAGCTGCTGTAAACATTACCAGTCGGGCACCCTCACCACCCCTCGTCTCCTCCTTCCCCAGAGCATGCTTCACTTTTTCCATGTAAAAACTTCAGGAAGAAAAACAACACGCATGTAAGAGCACATCTAGAGCAAAGTACACTGCTCATGTTCATGCATTTGCTCGATCACTAATGTACACTGTTGTTGATTATTTCAAACTGAAATTATTTCAGTTTGTTTTGTTTTTGAATTGAAAATACTAATTTATCATTTATAATTTATTTAATTTGATATACATTTTCCATGCAAATTAAAGATTACAATAAATTGTCAATAAACAATAACAGTGGAGATTAAATAAATGATATAAAATAAATATAAGGATTCATTTATTATTAATAATAATAAATCAATCAATTAATTAAATGTTATTTTGTTATGATTTTGTACTAGTTTGATGGTTGGTCTCATTACTGTTTTTAGTTTGTTTGTATTCTTTTTTTGTCCTTTTTAATTTAAAACTGTTAAAAATGTAAAAAATAATAATATATGTATAATATAATATTTTTTATTATGAAAAATGTAATTATTTTAATAATATAATATTATTATTTTATTATTAAAAAAATATTATTATTATTATTATTATTATTCATTCCCACAATTTCCTTTCCTTTAATTTGTCTCTAATTTTTCTATGATTTTGTACTAGGATTATGGTTGGGTTTAGGTCTGTTTTAGCTTATTTTTATACCTTTCCTTATGATTTCTATAAAAGTGGACGTTACACCAAAACATTTAATAACACAAAACCACGATTAATTAATCAACCTGATTTTGTTCAAATATTTAGATGACCATGTTTTATTTATCTTGGAATTGCAATTGGAGTAAATGCATTTCTAAAATGTTGTTCTGTCTTTGTTCTTCATAGGGAGGTAACCCAAGCTGTCCTGCGCTTGGCGTTTTAATGTGTCCATTCCTGTTCTTGATTGCACTTGGAGGTCACCAGGATCTAAAGTCACTGGAAGCAGTTAAAATAATAGAGCTGACCACATGTTGGAGGTTATGAGATGCGGCCCCCCCGACATACAGAGGAGCCGCTGTTGGGAACACTGCTGTTGTGTCTCGCTGACCTGTTTGTTTAAAACTTGCACAAATATTTGTGTAAACTGATTTACAGAAACATTTGATGCAAGTTATTGCTGATATTTCAATACAAATACACAAAAACCACATAAACTAAGCTCTTTTTCTTTCCATTTTTTAGATGGCTCTGCTTCTTTTCGTGTAATGGTGAGTAAACATGCGCATGTAAATATAAATCAAAATGTTGGTGTGTATGATTGTTGGGAGACGGCACACTTCCTGTTTACCTTTCCTCACTGACACTTTACCTTTCCATCAGTGCATTTACACAAATATACACATACTTCCACTCATCTTCATTACAGGAGAGAGGGGAGGTGGGGGATTGGGGGTTTATTTGAGTTAAGGGCTGGTGCAACTGTTCAGCAAATTGCACCATCTTCCCTATAAATTATTATTTCACACATGTGGTGGTAATTTCCTGTTCATTTATTTCACACATGTGAACATATCAGTCACAATATACACTTGCATGAACTTACAGTGAAATAAGTCAGGAATAATTGATGACGGGCCGTTGAATTATTAGAAAATAATACACACCCGAGGTGGTGATATGGACAGCGCCTCTATTACCTCGTTGTGGGTTTTGGTTCTTTTGCTGTTGTGGGCTAGCCTGGAAATCCAGACCTAAATCTGAAAGATTAATGGTCTGGCGTCGACTAATGAAAATCGTCCAGCTCGAGTGGCGACACCAAGCATGCATTTGAAAATCTCACTGCAATCAATAGGATAATACTACGACCAATTACAACAAGCCCCATACGCTTAGCTACCAGCCGAGCTAACTGGTAGATTAGACTCTTGCCGTATCCGGTCGACAAAACAGCAAAAACACCCTTCTTGCAAAGGAACGATTCGAGCGCCGTCTTTTGTTCCTCTTTTAGATAAAAAGCCAAGTCTAACTCGTTCATTGTAGCGGCCAAAGCCGTTTCAAACAACTGGTGTTCACCCATAGCCATCTTGCAATGCTTACTAATGACTTCGACGTCACAGCGCTGTCATCATCTGTTTAGCTCGCCTCTGGCCCGCCTATATCAGATAACCCGATGTGATTGGTGCAGCTCGGATACAAGGGCATATTTAATGAGCATCATTACTCAACGCCAGAGTAAATTCAGCTTGTGCTCTCACGAGAACTCTGGATTTCCAGGGTAGTTGTGGACTGTAAGTGCCTTTGAAATAACTGAAATCATTTGGAAAAGTGATACGGACATGTAATGCGGTCAAGACCGAACTAGCCGTGCGTTTAACTGAAAATAATTGCATACCTTTAAATGTTTGTCAACCAATCAGATTCAAGCATTCAACAGCCCCATGGAATAATACTGTTTAATGTGTGATATATCATAATGTGATATTGTAAAATACAGTATCCATTCCTTTATAAGCTACTGTTTCTTTCTCTGTTTGAATTCTCAACTCGTTATGACGGGATTGTATTAGTGGCTAAGTAGTGAGTAGATATTTAGTTATGGTGTTTGCTAATGCTAGCATTTTCTGTTGCTCATGCTTTGACCAAACCACTATTTTAAGCGTCAAGTATTTAAAAGTTGGTGCAAATCCTCACTTTCCTAAGCTTTTCAAATGGATCAAACTTGATTTTCACTCTTTCACTTTAGGAACCGCTTACTTATGTTCTAAAATTCACATGGAACATCATAGAAACCACATAGCAAGCTGCTAAAATACACTTAGAACAACATAGCATTGCTAAAAAAACACATAGAACACCTTAGCAACAGCATAGCAACATGCTAAATACACCTACAACACCATAGTAATGACATAGTGCTAAAAACCTCCTAGAACACCCTAGCAACAGCATAGCAATGTGCTTAAATACACTTACAGCACCACAGCAATGGCATAGCAATGTCCTAAAAACCACCTAACACCCTAGCAACAGCATAGCAACGTGCTAAAATACACTTACAACGCCATAGCAATGGCATAGTGCTTTAAAACCATATAGGACACCCTAGCAACAGCATAGCAACGTGCTAAATACACCTACAACACCATAGTAATGGCATAGTGCTAAAAACCACATAGAACACCCTAGCAACAGCATAGCAATGTGCTTAAATACACTTACAGCACCACAGCAATGGCATAGCAATGTCCTAAAAACCACCTAACACCCTAGCAACAGCATAGTAACGTACTAAATACACCTACAACACCATAGTAATGGCATAGTGCTAAAAAACACTTAGAGCACCCTAGCAACAGCATAGCAACGTGCTAAAATAAACTTAGAACAACATAGCAATGACGTAGTGCTAAAAAACACATAGAACACCCTAGCAACAGCACAGCAACGTGCTAAATACACCTACAACGCCATAGTGATGGCAATGTCCTAAAAACACCTAAAACACCCTAGCAACACCATAGCAATGTCCTAAAAACCACCTAACACCCTAGCAACAGCATAGCAACGTGCTAAAATACACTTACAACGCCATAGCAATGGCATAGTGCTTTAAAACCATATAGGACACCCTAGCAACAGCATAGCAACGTGCTAAATACACCTACAACACCATAGTAATGGCATAGTGCTAAAAAAACACTTAGAGCACCCTAGCAACAGCATAGCAACATGCTAAAATACACTTAGAACAACATAGCAATGACGTAGTGCTAAAAACCACATAGAACACCCTAGCAACAGCACAGCAACGTGCTAAATACACCTACAACGCCATAGTGATGGCAATGTCCTAAAAACACCTAAAACACCCTAGCAACACCATAGCAATGTGCTTAAATATGCTTAGAACACCTTATCATCATGGTGACAAGTTTTGCATGGGCAAATATTTTTTGAAAATATTTGTAGTTTCATCAGTAATTCCTCTTTTCCCTCAGTAAAAGAAGACTGCATGTCATGCCTCCAGTTACTGGCAACCTTCAACGGCTGTGCACAGGATACAATTAGGATTAATGAATAATCAGACCCTTCTGAAACCGAATGGCCAAATCAGCTAACTGTTATCCATCTCTCTCCACAGAGCAGCGGCCACCAGCCGGGCCCGGTCGCGACAGTGACCCCCTCAGCTCTGCAGCAGCGCACATCTGCGGCCCACGAGTGTCTCCAGCTGCCGGCGTCTCCGCGTCGTGTGGACACACACCTGTCCAATCCCAGCATCCGTTCAAAGCATCCGCTTGAGCTCGTTCAAAGGACCGCCTCTAGCGAAAGGCAGCGCATCCCAAAATGACTTCCGATTAGTCTCTTGACTTTGAACTACCCAGCTGCTTTGTGACAACTTCTCCATCGGTCTGCTAAGCAGCGTACAGTGAAGTCGAGGGCCTGAAGCGCTGACCGTTTAGTGCGCATCCAAAATGTGTATTTCATTAAGTCGCTTCTTCAACTTTTTCCTAACAATCTTTAATGGTGTCAGGAGTCGCGCAACCATCAGGGAGGCTTTTCCGTTCCGTACGCGCGGTTCCCTCGTCTCTTTATGCTAATCTTCTGAATGGCCTGTGATTGAACAGTGGGTGTCTGCCAGCTCCTTTCTGTGCTGTGCTTTCTGCTTTCTAATTTTTAGTTACTGTTGAATTCGCCGAGCTTCAGAGGACACAAAGGGCTCCTGAACGCAGGCCAGCCCACCCCACAGATGGTCGGGGGGATCAGAGCCTGTCAGCACACTCCAACAAGCCGGGCACCGGGGCTCAGTCTCCACAGGAGCATAGCGAGTCTGAATGGGAGCATTTCCACTCGCTTCTATAGCCCCCTGCCAGGCATTTGTAAAATGATTTGTGGCAAATTTGTTGGATCAATATGGATGCCCGGAGGTGAGGCTCCTTCTGTGTTGAAGCACCGCTTGGTTCCTTGTGGCTAAGCTAAAGCGGATCCGTTTGAAGCGCTGCGGCGGTAAAGACATCTGGAGCTCGGGTGGTGATGACACGTTGACCGTGACAGAACTCGCTAAGCCGTCCAAAACACGCTGAAGGATTGTAATTAGTTGTGATAGGCTTGGGACAGAGCAATTGTGTTTGAGGTGACTCGCATTTGCTAAGTGAGTTTGTGAACATCTGGAAGCGTGACGAGGAAAAGGAAGAAAGGATAGGTTAGGCTGGTTGGTAAAGGAACATTCTGGGTTAAATACAGATTAAAAGTGAAGTGTGCAAGTTTGGCACCATTCATCGAGCTTCAGAGGACACAAAGGGCTTCTTTTTTTTTTGTCTCCAAATCAATGTTTTGCCCATTCAATTCTGCCCAAAAAAATGTACAGCTGAAGGGTAATAATAATATGAAATAAATAGTAATTATTATAGGATGTTGTTTTTTATTTATTGTATTTTAATATTTAATTATTTAAATTTTATAATTAGAGTTAATAATAATAATAAATATGTATTATACGTATTTATTAATACATTTTTCATATTATAAAATAAAAAAATCTTATTTTAGGATTTTGTTTTTTTGCAGTACAATAGGAATATTACAATAGTAGTTTTCTTATAATTAGTTTTAATAAAATAATAATAAATTATTATTTATTTATTTTTATTTAGTAATATTATTATATTATTTAATTATTTACTATATTATTTTTAATATAGTAATATTTATTATTATTTTCTTAAGAAATTAAGACAAAGTACTATTGTAATATTCCTATTGCACCGCACAAGAAAAATAATTAATATTATAAAATACTTTTTTATATATATATTGTTATTATTACTATTTTTTTATATTATTATTTTTCTTTTTGTTTGTACACATTCTTTTAAAGCATTAATAATATTGACAATAATGATAATAATTATTGTAGGTTATTATATATATATATTATATATATAATTTTTTTATTTTACTGTAAAATAGTAATATTACTATAGTAATTTGTTATAATTTTCACTACTAGAGTTTATAAAAAAATAAATATTATTAGTACACATATTATTTATGGTACTGTAAAATAAAATATATAAAATATATGTAAAATATATATAAAAAATATATGTAAAAATCCTATAATATTAAATTAATAATACATTTATACACACACACATTGAGTTTTAAAGCAGAAATGCAAAGCTTGTATTTTTGTGGACCAGCCTAAATGATGGTCAACCAGCATGGTGCTTCAGGCGCTTCATGTTTTCCTGACTTTTATTGCACATTTTGATTGAAGTAAAGCAGTGTAGAAAGACTTTAAACCTGCATTGTGGCATAAGAAGCGGTACTGTATTGTGGCGTAAGAAGCGTAAGCAGGTGTTAAATGCACTTTTTTGCGGTTGCCTGCTGCTTCACAGGAGTGAACGTTCACATCTGATCTCCCCTCCCATTCCATCTTTGTGTATCTCTTTCTCTCTGACTTTTTGTATCTCCCCCTTTTTTCAGTGTCTCTCTCTCTCTCTCTCTCTCTCTCTCTCTCTCTCTCTCTCTCTCTCTCTCTTATATAAGCCGTTGTCCAGCTGGATAGCGCAAGGACAAAAGCTTCAGTCACTGCTGTTGAATTGACCGTGGCTACAGGTCATTGTTGCTGTGATTCTCATCTCATATGCTCACATCAAAAACCTGTTGCTAGAAATGTCACATCAAAAACCTGTTGCTAGAAATGTCACATCAAAAACCTGTAGCTAGAAATGTCACATTCATATTTCATTTACACATGAAAAACGGCAGATAATGCATAGACACCTAATCCATTCGAACACGTTTCCATGCATCACTTCCACATCTGCACGTCGACTGGCTTGCATCCCAAAAACAATAGGTCTAAAAGCCTTCGATGTGATGTGGTCAGTGCGATTGCTTAAACCCTGCTGACCACTGAAGTGGGTTGGATTTCCTGTGGTACATAAACATCCCCAGTGATACACTAGCAGGTAAACTGAGGTTAGACACACGGCCACAGACCGCCGCCACACTGTTTGCATATTGTAATTTTACCCTGTTCACAACCCCTGTGGTTGCCTAGTGCTGCTACCATTTATAACTTCAGCAAGGCCTGATGGAGATGCTGCATTAGGCAGAACATCCCAGAGGAGCGTTTTAGTGCTCAGAGGTTGATCAGGTGACTAGAGGTCACGGTTATGATCTGTTTAAAGGGGTCCTATTATGCTTTTGTATATTTGCAACTTTTTTTATTGTTTGATGTCGCTGTTTGAGCATGAAAAAGGTCTGCAAAGTTAAAGCACAAAGTCACTCCAGCGGGAGTTATTCTGTATATCAGTAACTGTTTCTGAACTCCCTGAAACGCCACCATTGTAGTCTTGAGTTTTCTTCCGGGAATGAACACGTCACAATATTTCTCATTTAAATAATTCATACGCAAAATAAAGGGACGAGGCCTGAGTTAGTTAGTAGTGTGTTGAAACTCGCGGTTATGGTTAGGGGCGGGACATTTCCAAAACACAATCAAAGCGGTTGACCAATCACAACACACTGATCCAGCCGACCAATCAGAGCACAGTGCTTTTCAGAAGGAGGGGCTTCATAGAGACTAATCAGAGTGTTACTGACAGACTGGGAAGAGAGGAGTTGCAGCAATGTCAAATATGTAAAAAATATGTCACAATATTCCTCATTTAAATAATTCCCGCTTAAGGCATACGCAAAATAAAGGGGCGGGGCCTGGTTGAGTTAGTTAGGTAGTTAGTCAAAACTCGTGGTGATGGTAAGGGGACATTTCCAAAACACCTAATATGTAAAATATAATGTGTTTTTTGAACATTCAAGCATGAAAACCTATTCTTTTAGACAGTGACACCAAAAACAAGATGAAGAGTTTGTAAAAGGGCATAAACGGTCCCCTTTCAGTACAATCATCTCTGTTTCTCCTAAAATTTATGTAAGGAATAATTGACGACAGGCCGTTGAATTATTAGAAAAAAAGTGGGTGTGCATTATTTTTCTAATATTTCAACGGACTACAGTCAATTATTCCACTTATGCAATGGTTACCACACCTCAAGACAATTGTCAGGTTTTTTTCTTTAAAACACTCTTGTTTGTTGGATAATTAAAAATATATATATATACATTTTTGATAATCTTGATAAAATGTTTGAAAACTTTTCTGAAAAATATGATTTTTTATCTTTTTTTTTTTTGTCATCTTTTCTAACAATCCTCACCCTTGTCCCATCCTGTGTGTTTGTTCGGTGGTCTCACTGACCTGAACGAGACTGATGATGTTTTTACTAAACAGCCCAAAATATGTGAGCCAAGGGTGTTTTTTTGTAAAACAGAAGTTGGCTGATTTCCACAGCAGACGAGTGTGTTCCTCCGTCTGCCGGTTTTCAAAGAGGGCGGCGGCACAAAAAAAAAAAAAACATAATCGGCAGAACATCCCATAATTCTGAATGTGAGGCAACAGATGTTGATGGTGAAGAAAGGGGCTCTCAGGACCCGGGCCTGCAGAGCTGTCCATTGTTCGGCCTCAGAGCCATTTATGTGGTCGCCATGGCAACGCTACGCCACTTTTATCCATTTCCCTTCGCCGGTCGCATGCTAATGCGAGATCATAGCTCTTATTGACAAAGATGATAGAAGCAGAACAACAAACAGAACGGCGTGGATGAAAGCTAACAGGGCTCCAAGCTTTCATGTACAAGGTGCAAAACAGAGTTTTATTTAGCAGCACACAGTTTGTTTGATTATCATTAAGAGCATAAAGCGAACAGAATATTTTATGATGTTCTCGTTCAGGTGAAAACGATGCTCTAAGTTGTTTACAGCTTATAAAATGTCTCAGCGGTGGCACTTGTTGTTGGAATCCAAGAGCGATTTTGGTAAAAATGTTGTCCATCATATCTAGTGTATCCTAGAACAGTCTGCACGTGTCTGGAGGAGGTCAGCGCTTGTGCTTGTAATGGACGCAGATTTTCTTTTTATATGACAAAAAGACTATTGTCCCTGAGACCAAAGCTGTCCGTGTCAAAGGCAGTTGTAAAGTGTCCGGCCAGGTGTTGATCAGTCTTTGAGCTGCTGGACAATGGTGGGACTCATTGTTAAGTGCCCTGTGCCGTCTCTCTAGTCCTTCACTCGCAGATATTGTTCATTCACTCGTAGATTAAGTCAGTTTTATGTGAGATTTGTAAGAAAGGTGGTTTTGGTACTTGAGGTTTACAAATGTTTGAAATACTGCAAGTAATATTTCCGTCACACAACTGGAATAGATCTGCTACACTGCTGCTTTTACACTGCCAATACACACGACACACTGTGTGAGCAAGTAAGACATGCTGCTGTTGTACAATATAGCGTACATGAATTACCCGTAGCACATCCGTACAGGTGGAGCTGAAGGGTTTCTGAAAACGCAAACAATGAAAACCGTGATGCATTTTGTTCGAATGAGTTCAAAACAAACAGCAATTATTTGAAACAGAAGTCTTTACTGTTATTTTTGATCAATTTAATCCATCTTTGCTGAATCAAAGTATTAATTTCTTTTAAAACATCTTACTGACCCCAAACCTTTGAATAGTGTATATGTTGTAATTACAAAAAAAAAGTTCAAGTCCAACTTTTACTTGCATTTGGCACTTGGCACATGTTAATTACTGCTAACCGGTACGACATTATACAACCAATTTTAATTTCGATAAAAAGTCATTTTACCGGCCTTCAATATGACTGACAAATTGTTAAAGAATCTGGATATCCAAACAAGTAGGGTTTAAGCCAGAAGCGAGGAGCCACAGATGTCAGAATCTCATTGAGCCCTTGGGCAAATACGTAATCCTGCGTTACTTCAGACGAACTGGCCCTACAATTAGTGTACTTCAGTGTACTGGTGAAAAGCATCAGCTAAAAGGCGAGTAACTTGTAATATCAGCAGCAACAATTGCAGGTTGAGCTCTCTTTAAACTATGTGCACGTTTTCCACCCTTTTGCCGGTGGCATTGCGCTGAAACATTGGTGAAAAAGTCAAATCCACTCTTGCTCTGGCTGAAACTACAGTGTGCCTGAGGCGAGGTCTGAGAGTTACACCACACTGTAGTTAGCCGTGCTCCTCAATGGCCTTGTGTTTGTGAGTTCAAACAAACGGAGTAATGATATATCCATTCTCAAGCAGAGCTTAATGAGAGACTTGAGTCATCTGTAGAGCCCGTGGACAAACGTGTTGATTATTTGTATATTTTAATAAATCAGATTCATCAAACGTGTTTGCAAGTGTAAATTGTTTTGATCAAAAGACTGCACTTCTTGTTGACAATCAGTCTTGTTTGTAATTGATTTTACAGTATATGTATCGACTTCAAAGGCTTCCAGTGTGCATGCAAGCAGCTGATAGTAATAAAACGCTTTCATAATGATCTGTTTTCTAATTTCTCCTTTTGTTTACAGAAGCATCAAAGAAGCTGCTTTTGATAGAAAGCCGTATTTGGGGGTTTTTTTGAAAATTTTAACAGTTTGAAAAACACGTTTGTTTAATTTTTATAAAACACAAGCAAAGAACTAGAGCATCTTGATGTTGTTTGAACTGCAACACACTGTTGCTACTTGTATTGTCAAATCAAGTTGCCAGCAGTGATAATAATAATAACACAACCATGCTAAAAACCACACGTAAATGTTTGTCTGCATGTGCAAACGAACACTAAACGTGTGTATTCCATCTGGTTATTGCCTTCTTTTAACCCTATGCTTTTCTGATAGCAATCCAATCACATGTCAGTGAATACGCAAATTTGCATATTTAACTCATTTTCGAATGTTTTGTGTTAATTCAGGTCAAGCAGCATAGCGTGGAGCCGCCAACACTAAGGTAATGGGTTTGATTCCCAGGGAAAATCACAGCAGCATTGGCTTTTGCAGTTGTATTGATTCTTGTTCATATTGGGTTAGTCTTATTATTGGACATGTGTCTTTTATAATCTGCTTAATTAATTGTTACAAAACAGCTTCTTATAAGTCACTCTGACAGCACGCTCTATAGTGACACAGATGTCAGGTCATTGTCAGGAAACAGGGTCATTTGTGCACTGTGTGTCCCCATGACTTACTGCAGGTATTCAACAGAATATTGATAAATGTTTGTTTTTCATTTGAGAGAGAGAGAGAGAGAGAGAGAGAGAGTGTGTGTGTGTGTGTGTGTGTGTGTGTGTGTGTGTGTGTGTGTGTGTGTGTGTGTGTGTGTGTGTGTGTGTGTGTGTGTGCGTGCGTGCATGCGTGCGCGTGTTTAAAAAATAAATACATAGATTATGTAATGTATGTTTAAATACATTTGTCATGAAAACAAGTTATGACTGCCACTGTGTAAATGATTATATTTCAAAAATAAATTGGAGTAGAAAATTAACTTTAGAATTAGTTTTAGAAGTTAATGCAAATCTGTGCAATTTACAAAACATGTTTTTTTTTTTTTGTTGTTGTTTTTTTATTTTTTATTATTATATCTAAAAATAAATAACAACTGAATTTAATAATTTGGGTTCCTGTTGTTAATTATAACCTTTAATATTATTGTATGTGTAATTAAGGGCTCCCTGTAGTTTACAGCATTAGCTAAGATAGATTTTCATATCCTTAAGAAAATTAATTATAATAGAATTTAATTAAACACATATACACATTTGTTTAAAAAAAAAAAAAAAACAGTTTAATAAAAAAAAAAGAAAAAATAAGGAATTTTGTGTTTAGTTTTCTCTCCCTACTGTACCGAACCGTGAATTTAATTCCGAGGTACATACCGAACCATCATGTTTGTGTACCGTTTAACCCCTAATATAACACACACACACTCACAAAATTAAGCAGATTATAAAAGACACATTCAATAATATGATTTATAATATGTGTGAATGTGTGTAATATAGAATTAAAAAATCTATTTTGCCTAAATTTTGTTTTTATATATATATATATACGCACACTTATATAGGATTTCAGTGGTCTATAGTATCTGAAGATGCTTTATCTGTCTCTGTATGCTGTATTCAGTGAAGGTGTGTGTGGTCATTAGCATATAAGTTTAGACACAGGGTGCCTCCCGCCTGGTAAATGTTTATAGCCCTGTTCTTGAGATTGCGTCTGAGATTTGAAGAATTGAGCTCCTGTTGTTTCACAGCATGGCGGTGACGGCAGGACCCTTGTGTATCTCAATCGCTTTTCATTCTCCTCCCCTCCCATATCCATCTCATAACTCCAGAAGACCAAGACCTCTCAGCTATGAGAGATACAAGACGTATCACAGATGAAATCTCTTTAACATCTCCTAATACAGTCACACGTTTGCTTTTCTTTTCTTTTCTAGATGTCCAAAGAAATCACAGATGTCTCAACCTCTGCTCAGATGTAATCTAAAGTAAAAGATCTCAGTATGAGCTCAAATACTTCTCATCAAGTTCTTCTCATCAAAGACACATTATCTGATAATGCTATTAGTATGTGTGTCAGCTATGGTCTCGTGTTTATTTTTTGTTTCTTAATAAGTAAGCGTACTAGAAACTTCTCAGGCATACATAAATCAAACATTAATGAGAATTCATTTAAGTAGTTTTTATATACTGTAAAATGCTGTATTAAGCATTTTCTATAAAAAAAATTATTTTATGTGTATTATACAGTATACACTACTATATATACGACATACTATATATAAACAATGAATAAAATCAAAATGTGCATGATATGGTTTTATTTTATAGAATATAGAAATTTATTATTTTTTTATAAAAAATGCTTTGTTTTTACCACTGTTTGTATATCTATTATATATACACTAAAAATAGACATTTTAGATATATATTTGGGCTGTCAAATCAATTAATCGCATCTGACATAAAAGTTTGTGTTTATATAATGTGTGTGTGTGTGTGTGTTTTATTAAGTTTATGGGAAATATAAGTTTATAAACATAAACAAACTTTTATATTAGATGCTAGATATATATGTATATATATATACAAACATAAACAAACTTTTATGTTAGATGCTATATATATGTATATATAGTTTTTATGTATGTATATATATATATATATAGTTTTTATGTATGTATGTATATATATATATACAAACATAAACAAACTTTTATGTTAGATGCTATATATATATATGTATATATAGTTTTTATGTATGTATATATATATATATAGTTTTTATGTATGTATGTATATATATATATACAAACATAAACAAACTTTTATGTTAGATGCTATATATATATGTATATATATATATACAAACATAAACAAACTTTTATGTTAGATGCTATATATATATGTATATATAGTTTTTATGTATGTATATATATATATATAGTTTTTATGTATATATATATATATATATATATATATATATATATATACAAACATATAAACAAACTTTTACTGTCTGGAAATCCGTAATCTTCTTGCAGCGAGTGTTTGCCTTCATTAGGATGTGTGATGGGGGAGTTTATGGTGAGAAGTGTCCTCGGCAGGGGTCTCTGTTGACTGTGTGGCCCTTTCTCCCCCTCACACTTTTATTGTTTGTTGATGGAAGCAGTTGTCATACTCTGGCAATAACAAAAGCAGGCCCATCACTCTGTTTACCTCTGCACAGGAACCAATGGGCAATTCTCCATTAAATTACAGCCATGTGTGGAATCCAGATGCGTCTCCCCCTCATCTCCTCACACGCTTTTAAAAGTTGGTGTGAGATTCAGTAGCTCATTTTTCCTCCTCTCTCTCTCTCTTTCTTTCTTTGTGAATTTTTAAGAAACATTTCTGATTATTTATCAATGCTGAAAACAGTTGTGCTGCTTCATGTTTTTGTAGAAACTGTGATACATTTCTTTTCAGGATTCTATGATGAATAGAAAGTGCAAAAGAACAGCATTTATTTAAAACAGAATAAATGTAACATTATAAATGTTTTACTGTCACTTTTGATTAATTTAATGTGTCCTTGCTAAAATATATATAAATATTTAAAATAAAAATAAAAAACCTTTGGACATTAATGTATGCAGTATACACATACACATGGGACAAAGCTATTAAAAATATATATTTCTTATATATATTAATCTATATTTCTTTCATTATTTCTTTATTTCATGTAAAAAAAAATCAGTCATAGCACAAAAATGCTGACTGTATATATGATGTGGTGCTTGCTCAAAAGATTTTTATATCTTCAACTTTACAACATTCAACTTCAGAACACTTTAATATAACAGTTAATAAAATAATTGAAAGAAATGTTTCATTTAAGAATCCATTTGTATCTCTGTGCATTCTAAAATCCTTTAGGCGTATAGACACAAATGAGATGATGTTGACAGTATAAGCATTTAGACATATAAAATTAATATGGAGATTAATAACAGCTCAGATCATTCAATACACTCTTAAAAAGAAAGGGGTGTTTCCCGCAGTGCCACAGAAAAAACATGATTGGTTCCTCAAAGAACCAATTTTTTCTTATGGAAAACAATATTTGTAATGTTCTAAATAACCTGAACCTTTTGTGCAATGGAAATGTTCCATGGATGTTAAAGGTTCTTTATGGAATGCAGAGTGTCCTTAAAAAAAAAATGTAAAGAAAATTCTCAAAAGGTTTCATATTGAGATTTCTGAATTTTGTTCGCACTTTCTTGGCAAATCTGAGCACATTTTGAGACATTATTTAAATCTCTTATTTTTGGGGGGATATTTTTCCCTATAAGAAAAGTATTAAAATTAAAAGTTGAAAATCTCTATTTGCTCTCCGTTTAATCTAATTCCTGAAACACTTTAATTGAGATATTATATTACATATACGTTTAGAATCAGCTCTTCTTGCCACTCACACATACATTTCCAGCATCACATTCAGCAAGCCAACGTAAACTAGTTTTAGACATGCTACTGAGTGTAATTTGTCCCGTCCCGTCCCCACCCCCGCCTCCCCTGTGATTGTCTCAGACCAATAAGCAGTTTACTTGTTATCTTAAAAGGGTCGCATCTCTCTGAGGACTTCCTGTGAGACATTCATGTGGACATTGCAGCATTGTCTTAGTGTTATTGCCAGTCATATACTCAGCATTTCATTACTTTGGGGGAATTCACTTGTCAATAAATTAAGAAAAACAGAAGTGCTCAGAAATGTTGTTTTTACATGCAAGTTTCATAATGAATCAAGTCTATATATATATATATTATAGTTGCCTATAAAAATAATATCCAACTTATAATATAATTTGTTTAATAATATAATATGTTCCTCTAGTCAAAACCCTCGGCAGATTTTGTTCAAGCTTTATATTCAAAATGTCAGTTGTCCAATATAGTATGTTGTTTATTTTTGGGGTCAGTTTGACCTCAGCAAAAACGCTCTGGAGGAAGATATAATAAAACAAATTGTACTGGGCAATTGGCAGGACCCCAAACAGAAGTAATATAACATTTTTCTTGGAGGACATTTGATGGATGTTATTAAGCTGAAATATGAGTTCTCATCTCAATCTCAGTTCTCATAAGGTCAGGAAAAGTTAGGAGGTATCAACCTGATGCTTCAATGTCAAGTATGTTTTTGAAGGTTTATATAAATATATACATCGGTTTGTTTGCCAAAAACCGGTTTGTGGTCTTGTTATACTGTCTAAATCTATATCTATGTCTATAACTCTCTATATAAGTGAAAATTGCAAAAGTCATGAGGTATCAAGTAATTTTTACACCATAAACAAATATTTACTTATCAAATTTGACGATGGTGAAAGGATTCAATCTTGTGCCGATAAGCTCTCCATCATGGCCGACGAAAGTCTTCTGTCTGCTTCACGCTTTAAGAGATCTCGTGATAAATGTTGAGAACGTTATATTGATATTGAATTGAGTCAACATATGTTTTTAAGTTGAGGCAACAAATGCTCTCATTAAAGGGACAGTTCACCCAAAAATGTTAATTCTGTCATCATTTACCCAAACCTGCATGAGTTTCTCTCTTCTGTTGAACGTAAAAGAAGATATTTTGAAGCATGTCTGTAATCAAATGATTGATAGGGCTCATATTTTTCTTCATACTATAGAAGTCAATGGGACCCTTCAAATGTTTGATTACCCATATTCTTCAAAATATCTTCTTTTACGTTCAACAGAAGAAAGTCAACATACAAACTAGTTGATACAGTGAAAACTTAACATGTCAAGTTGAATGAACAAATTCAGAAACTTCACGTTGCGCCAAACATAAAAAATGACATTGAAACCAAAGAACTGCGAAATCATTTTTTACAGTGATGATACTTCAATGTCAAGTATGTTTTTGAAGGTTTAATGTGCTTTGGGTGTGTGTGTGTGTGTGTGTGTGTGTGTGTGTGTGTGTGTGTATATATATATATATAGCGAGAGATAGAGATAAATGCTTTATTTGTTTATTTGGTCTTAGGCCTACTTGTACGGTGAAAATTGCACATAAAAGATATTGGGAAAAACAAAAATATTATTCTGACGCTTTATCGATGTTCTCAAGGTATTTAAAAAACAGGGTCTTTTTATTGTTTTCATCAATGGGATGGGCAATATATCAATCAATAATAATTAAGTAGATTGTATGAGAACAGCTCATGCGGAGAAGTACATGCTGTTAATTGGCCACCTAAAAGCTATTTTGTAAACATATTCATCTCCCTCCACATCATGCTTTCATCCATTATGTTATGTCTACAATTATCTAAACATATAAATATGAGGTTTGAGTCTTTCCTTTCATAATCTCTCGCACAAAGAGAGTTTAGTTACAAAACAGATGAAGATAAATGCCGAATGAAGTCTGAAGTCACAACATAAAGAAACAAGGTTCACCCCTTGATGAAATTGTTTACAGAAACAAAAACCATGTTCTCAGAGAGAGCAACAAATGAATCGTACAAGCCATTTATTTAAATCAATCTATTTTCCATTTCTTTATTTGTATGTTTAATCCTTTGAGGAGAGCTAAACAAATTATTTTTAGGGTCGAATCATTCCAGTGTGTAGAAACTTGAGCGCTTTGCACATTAAGAGTTGCTTAAAGCGCTTGTTTGATTTTGTGATTTTTTTTTTTTTTTTTGCCTTATGATTCATTTTAATCTGGCCAAACGTTTTGAGTGATGAGATGTTCCTGTTGGTTTGATGTTGATCACCAGCTGGCACGCCAACCATCAGCTCAGAGACTCAGCCTTGCCAGCAGCTGCTTCGCCACAGTTGTATTGGAGGTGCCAAGACAAGCACATGGCAAAACTGTATTTTTCTGTAATAAAAAACAATATTTTAAAAGAATTTCTGGTAACACTTTACTAATATATACATATAATGCATCATATTTTTTTATAATAAACCTGTTGCATTATAATATTTGCAGCGTCTAATTGGTCGCTTGTCACGTGTTTTAATGCATGATACTTTCTAAAGGTGTGTTCAATGAATAGATGCATATTGTGGTTACAATTATTCATGAGACCACACAATGCATAATGAGGTCCATTACAAGGCATAATTAATGCATTAAAAATTCTTTCATAATGCATAAAGGCTTTAAGTAAAGTGTTACCGACGTTCTTTCTCTCTTTTTGAGAAACATCCAGGTTGATTGTCTTTTCTCAGTGACTTTTTGGTTTTGATCACTTTCCAGAAACCGACGTGGCACACGGTGATGTGAAAAATTACAGCAGCGTCTGATTGGTCTTTGTGTTTCATGCTTTACACGGACGCAGGGAACATGTGTTCGGTTTACAAGTGCACTTCAAGCGTCACCCTGCTGCTGTCCAGTAGCTATTAGCCCTGATACCATCAGAAGAACTTTTTATAGAGGCCATCTGAAAAAACACACAAGGCTGAGAACAGAAATATCAAACGGGGTTCTTTTCCATCACCCAAAGGTTTCTCAAGTTAAATTGTAACATATTGACAGCTTTACAGTATTATTTGACACCCAAGCTAAAAAATTTTACAAGCTTGTTATTGGAAAGAATATTTAATAATGAAAGAAGAAGCTTTAATGATATTTTAAGATGATTCCCTCTTGACAAATATTTATACAGTATATTAGTGATAAAGGCATTGGCTTGCCTTTGAATTCACTTCCCAAAAATATGATGCTATTATGATTTTTTTTATTTAAATGTTTAATAATACATATATATTGTTTGAAATGCATACATATGATATATATATATATATATATATATATATACACACATATACACACACACACACACACACATATATATATATATATATATATATATGTATATATATATATATATATATATATATATATGTATATATATATATATATGCATGCATTTTGTCCAGTCAATAAAAATTATATATAATGAAATAAAATAAAATAAAATATGTATATATTTCTGAATTTTAATTGGAATTCTGAAAATGTAATAACTAAATATACATATATTTAAGTTTATTCAAACAATATAAATAACAAAAAAAGACAAGGAAATAAAGTTTTTAAAAAAAGTAATATTTTGAAAATGTTATAAATTGAAGTGTTTTAAAGATATTTATATTTATGCATTGTATTAATGTGTATAGAGAGAGACAAATGGCACACATTTTGTAGAATTACCCATACACGAGTATGTCATATGCTGAAAGGTCACTCATAGTATAACTAAAAAACTGAAATAGAATTAGTTCATGATGTTGCATCTTATAGAAGTTAGCTGCACGCAAATAAGATCAGAACCATTCATCATTCAGTCACATTATCGACATCGTGTTTCTGCCAGCTTTATCCCAGAATCATAACCATCAGTCCACGTATCATTAATCAATCCAGAGCATCGGTGTGAATCTTCAGACAGCACGAGGGAAATTGACGTTTTAAACTCTGATGTGCATGGCTTCATTCACGCAAACTGATGGAGTTTTCCTTCAATACTTCACTTATCAATACCAATTCAATACCTTTATGTCAGCTCTTTAAATGTCCACTGTCAAAGGTTAAATCTTTTCAGAGTAAACATCACCAGATATCCACAAACAAATATCTCGTCGTCTCTCAGAACAAAGGACGGGGAGAGGTCGAGGTCAAGACCTGTACACAAGTGCACAACAACGGGCAACAATAGTGTATGGCATGCAGCAGAAAAGGACTTCACACTATTCATTTGGAAAATGTCTACATTCAAAAAAGGTTTCAAAAAGGGGGTTTTCAGCGATGCCATATTTTTGGTTCCCCACATAAATAGAACATTTTTCTTAGTGTGAAGAACATTTTCCACTATAAAGAACACTGTAAAAAATGATATGTTCAATAAGTTATGGCAACGTATGTTTTTACATACTCATCAAAATAAATTAAGTTATACAAGATTCAACTCAATTTTTTAAGTTGAAATGACTTGAACATCCAAGTTAATTGTACTTAAAAATTGAAGGCAGATATGGAATGGAAAGGTTCCATGAATGTTAAGTCAACACTAAATATATAATTATGGAAAGTCAACACTAAATATATAAATATATAATTATGGAAAGTCAACACTAAATATATAATTATGGAACCATGGAACCTTTCCATTCCATAGAAGGTTCTTTATTGTGTATAAGTCTCTTCACACGAAGAAAAAAATTATGCCAAAGAAGAATGTGTTTTCTGTTCTAACTGAAACTACTTTTCCTTTTTGCTAAATACATA
>NC_137139.1:29284633-29444633 GCF_949319135.1 Squalius cephalus
AGTTAAGCATATGCTGTGTGTTTATGAGCCATATGCATTTTGTTTGATTGAGAAATGGAAAATCTGTTGGAGGAAGGAGAAGTTTTTAAGTGCTGGTTAACCTCATTTTATTGGTAAATATTTTCTAGTAAGCTTTGGATTTTATGCTGTAAATGCTGCCATCGTCTGGTGGGACTGCATAACTGAAAAGTTGTTTGTGACTGCTTATAATAGCAACTTGAGTTTGTTTATCTAATAAGAGTTTCTCAATGTTAAGCATCTGTTATGCAAATTAACAAATCCAAATGTGCCACTTAATTTGTGATTTCAGAGTATAAATGCTAAATAGAAATACACTTCTCTGTAAAACTTTAATTAGCAGGGAGGACTGTTAACATTATAATTGTTTTCCTTATTTACAGCAAATTGTTAAAAAGAACTCATGTCTTCAACTTTTTTTTTTCCTTTTTTTTTTTTTCTGCAGGGATCTTGCACAGCGGTCAAAGTGAGGAAAATGGCAATGAGGCTAAGAGGCGACGATCAGAGGAGACCAGGATTTGCGACAAATGTTGCGCTGAGTTCTTCGATGAGGCCGAGTTTCTTGAACATGAGAGAAACTGCACCAAGAGTCAGCAGGTAGTGATCATGAAAGATGGTGATCGGAGTGAAGTGCCCTCTGAGTTCTCCCAGCGCTCTCCGGGTAATTTCCTGGATGATCACGGCGATAAGTCTACCAGTAATTTGCATTCAAAGCATAGCATAGAGTCTGATGAAATGATGGAAGGAGAGATCATGCTCAACCAGGATGATCCCTCAAATCAGGATCAAGATGTGTCTGGCAGTCCAGACATGAGGTACTCGGCATCTTCCAAAATGCAAGACTCTAATGTGACTCTCGAGTCCATGCCTGCTACCAAAGTCGCTGTAACACAACACTCATCCAGTTCGGCCAATCAGAAGTCTCCACCCCCGCAACCACACCAAGATGCCCTTCTTGCAATCCCCATGATCTTGGAGCAGCTGGTCAGTCTCCAGCAGCAGCAACTGCAGCAGATTCAGCTAACTGAGCAGATACGAATCCAGGTGGCAATGATGGCACCTCAGAGTCTCCACTCTGCAGTAGGTGCTGCTGTGGATCCACTGAAAGCACTGGGTGCACATTTATCCCAGCAGCTCTCAGCTGCAGCTGCCCTCATTGGCAAACGCACAGGCTCCCAGAACTTGTCCTTGGAAGCCTTGAAGCAAGCAAAACTACCTCAATCCGCCACCATCCCCACATCCCTCGCTGGAGGTTTGGGCTCAATGCCCTTAAAAGCAGACATTAAAGGACTCCCTGATTTAGCTAGCCGACTTCCAGCGCTGCTTCCGCAATCTCCAGGGGTCATGGGATTACAGAGTCCCTTTAATAGCCTTGCAGCAAGCATGGATTCCTCTAAAAAAGCAAAAAATAAGGTCCCTGTGATGCCTGAGTCAAAAATGGTCTCTGGCGAACACATGCTCAAGCACAAATGCAAGTTCTGTGGTAAAACATTTGGAAATGACAGCGCTCTACAAATCCACTTGCGCTCACACACTGGCGAAAGGCCCTATAAATGTAACATCTGTGGAAACCGTTTCACAACTAAAGGAAACCTCAAAGTGCATTTCCAGAGGCACAAAGAAAAATACCCACACATTAAGATGAATCCACATCCTGTACCAGAACACCTGGACAATATTCCAACAAACAATGGCATTCCTTATGGCATGTCTTTGCCCCCCATGGAGGAAAATAATTTTAATGACACCAAACCAGTGCTGGGGATTCCTTCGACAAGTCTCCATCCACCAGTGCTCCAAGCATTCAAGCCCTCATTTGATATTCCAGTAGGTGGGGACATCTACTCCCAGAGGCCTTCTTCATCTGGGAGTGATGGTGCATCCATTTCTTCCAGCATGTTCGGTCAGGAGATGGCGGGACTGGATCAAAGCAAAGATTCCTCGGATGCGCTGGCTGGATTTCACCACCTAAATGGTAACAGTCTATCTGGTGAAAACGGCTCTGGTACTGCAAAACTTCAGCAAATGGTGGATGGCTTGGACAAGAGGACAAATGACCCCAATGAATGTGTTATTTGCCACCGAGTGCTGAGCTGCCAAAGTTCCCTCAAAATGCATTACCGCACACACACTGGTGAGCGACCATACAAATGCAAAATCTGTGGCAGGGCTTTCTCCACCAAGGGCAACCTTAAAGCTCATTATGGCGTTCATAGGGCCAACACTCCTCTTAAGATGCAACACTCTTGCCCAATTTGTCATAAGAAGTTCACCAACGCAGTCGTCCTCCAGCAGCATATTCGTATGCACATGGGCGGCCAGATTCCCAACACACCTTTGCCAGAGAGTCAGTTTGAAAGTCCTGAAGCACTGGATGCAAGTATGACTGAGGATAAGAATTTTGACTCCACTGGGCATGAAGAGAGTATGGAAGAACAAGACTTGGATTTGGACAATCAGGAGAAGCTGAACAACTCTATAGAGCCCCAGCCTAACGACAAAGAAGATCAGGCTCCCCAAGGTCCACCATCTATGTTTACAGGCATCGCTGCCCTGGAGAACCACATGAAGAGCCTTACTTCTGCACTGAACCTTCAACGGCAAAGCAGCACTGCTTCAGAGAGCGATAGCGGGCTGAAAGATTCCCCTTCAGGGTCTGGGGAAACGGATTACAAGAATGGCCGCAGTCCGGGTGTGTCAGATTCTGTGTCCTTTCACTCTTTGTCCCCTATAGACGGTCTCCTGAGTAATGGTCCGTCAAAATCCCCAGAATACACAAACCCAGACGATGGTGTTAAATCCAGACCAGACTCTGATGCACCTCAAGATTTTAGTGAAAACAACGGAGCACTGGACTTGACATCAAGCTTTGCTCCAAAACCCATCAAAGAGGAGCCGGGCTTCTCCTTCTCCAATGGCGACTATGGTACGTTTTGTTAATTTCAACATGCTTAACTTTGGTACTGATGTTTTCCCAAATTAATAAATTTGTTCTCTCTTAGGTTCTAGTCAGTTACCGTTCATGAGGGTGCCTCCAAGTTTGGTCAAACTGGAGATGCAGATCCCTCCTGAGACTCCCATGGGTGCCCACAGCCTGTACAGCTCCCAGCTGCCTCAAGGAGCTGCTACTCCTCCTTCAACTTCTAATGCTCCTCGTCGGTCCACCAAGCAACATCTCTGCAACATGTGTGGGAAAAACTTTTCATCTGCCAGTGCCCTGCAAATCCATGAACGTACACACACGGGCGAGAAGCCGTTCGGGTGCACAATTTGTGGCAGGGCTTTCACAACAAAGGGAAACCTTAAGGTAACGCTTTCTTTTGCTTTGACTTTAGGCTTTTTAAGTGAATTAACTGAAAATCAAATGCCCTGTGTATATCGCAGTAAATCTCATGAACTCTTTGTTTTACAGGTGCATGTAGGGACGCACATGTGGAATAATACAGCAAGGCGAGGTCAGCGCCTCTCTTTGGATAACCCGATGGCTTTGATGGCCATGGGCACCGAATCCAAGATGATACCAGACATGCTGCCTCCCCCAAAGGATTTGATTCCCCCACCGATTAATTTCGACCCATCGGTGTGGAACCAGTACGCTGCTGCCTTCACAAATGGGCTGACCATGAAGACCAATGAGATTTCAGTCATCCAAAATGGCGGCATCCCTCTACCAGGAAGTCTTGCTGGAGGTCCTTTAGTGGGCTCTACTGGGGGAATAACCAAGATGGAGTCCTCTCAGGCGGGCATCCCTGGCACAGTTGCAGAAATGGAAAAGAATGGCTCTGAAAGCCTAGCAAAGTTTCCACATTTTATGGAGGAGGGTAAAGTGAATTAGAAAGTGAAAGGACTACAGACAGATGTTCCCAATCGACAGTCTGCGTTGTGCTTATGAGCCTGCTGAGATGTTAGGAACTGGGCTATTTATTAATTCAGTCCTTAGTTGGTACAATCAATTCATGTGTGTAAGATTGCTTTTAAGAAGTTGCAAATTTACATACCCTTGTTAAATGAGCCTATACCCTAAAATGGGCCATGCCTTCCTCTTTGGACCCTTACACGCTAGCGATTACTTCTAATTGAATCTGATCTAACTACTGTAGTTTTTTTTTTTTTCTTCTTCCCCTTTTCTTTCTCTCTCTATTAATATATGCGGGTATTTTGTCAGTTTTGTTTCTAGAAGTTGAATGTAAGTCTTACTTGAAATAGCTTTATTCTGGAGCAGTCTCATTAGTGATAGGACACTCTTTTGAGTTACATTGTGCTCAGCTCTATGACCCTCAGGAGGATCTCTGCCACAGGTGACCAGAGATCTCAGTGTTTTAACAGTTAACATCTTGTTCATCTCTGCTTGGCTTCTCATGGTCCTGTTCTTAGTTGCGTTCGATTTAGTCATTAGTCACAAAATGACATCCGTGGCATAGATGCCATACAGCAAATGTGTTTGTGGAATTTGTGCCTAGAAAAATGTAATTAATTGACCATTCCACACAATCTACTGAATCTACAGTTTCATTGAGTAGTGAGTAGTTATAGTATAGATGTTTGTTTTGAAACTGAATTTCACTAAGTTATTATGAATTTTTTTATTCTCATAGTTTCTATCTGCGCTTAATACCAAAAATTTCGCTAAGTGCCTGTCTTGGAATTGTTTTATTTTCCCCTTTCTCTTCATCTTTTTTTTTTTTCTCCCCCATCACAAGACACCACAGGATTGTAATAAAAGCCTTTTGGATTTCATCTTTTGTTTAGAACAAAATATGCTGTATTTTTGCATTTAGCTGTAGCCTATTCATTTATTTTGAAAGTGATTTCATTGGAGAATTGTTTTCTTGCTTTCAGTGGTCCTTATCAAATATTGCATTGAGTCGCTTTCATTTGAGACCTTTGATAGGAGTTAAAAAGGCCGGTATAATACTGAAATGCCTAATCATTCCTTGCACTTTATTTTTCCTCATTCTGCTAAGATCTGATATAAACCAAGCTTTTGCCATTTATTCTGTGAACTTTGTTTCTTGGACCCATCATTCAGATATCATTTGCTTGCTTGCTGCCGTTTTAGGATCCACTGAGTTTTAGAATTCTGTAAATTTTGCCGTTTTCCATGCATTTTATACCCATGTGCTGAGCAGGCATGCATATCTCGTCCCAAAAGGAGTCAACAGTCATTCTTATTCCAGGAAAGTCATGGTTTACTACCCAAATGTGTATTGATTGTTGTGGGGACATGTTTAGAGATCGTAGCCATGCATTCTTAGTGAAAGAATGAACTTTTGTGTGTATGCACGCAGCGTATCTAAACATAAAAACTTTATGCTGGTCAAATTTCTACCTCATTTAGATGTCGTTTTTTTTTTTTTTTTGCATTGTGTTTGGAGTTATGGTTGCATTGTGCCCCCATAACCTGCTGATTTCTGTAATATAATGAATGTATCGCCAGACACTTTGCACAACACTTGTTCAGAATAGGCAGACTCCTCCTGTAAATTCTCTTTCTATTATGCATTTACCAAGTTGTGCCTTTTTTTCCCCTAGATGTAAAAAAAGGTGGTGTCAGATCTTGGTTAAATGGGGTCATGTCTGTACGATTGTTCAAATGTTGAGTCTGTTTTAGGCTTGTTTACAGTGTAGACTTTTTGTAAATGTTTGCTTTTTGTTTGTTCTCCCTTCCGTTCTGATATTTTTGAGAATAAAACCAAGGATAACTTTTCCAAAATGTTGTTGTTTAAATTCGCATGCAGTCATTACATTACATTCGGAAAAAAAGACACTTGAGGACACCAAAGTGGATAATAGATACAATATGAGGGATACTTGTCTAAATTGATTCTAATGTAGCAAAATGCATTTTATTACCATTGTAATTTCCTCTAAATAAGAACTTGTCTGTAGGAAGTAATTTGTTTGCTAATAAGGTGAACTGAGCAAAATCGATGGTCATGGTATCAGATATTTAAAAGGACCATCTCCATTATCATCTGGTGGATTGCTTTACAAAAGTGCTGTGTCAGTATCATGGTGTTACAACAACTTCTCTGACATTAATTTAGTGATAAAATGATGACTCTTATGGAAATATAACATTTTTTTTATCATTTAAATCTGACTAATTTTCAAATTGTTTGTCATAAACCTACATCTCAGGAAAATGTTATGGGGTTTCTAATCAAGATACGATTTTCTGTTATGAAGCAGGGCATTGATTTCATACATGTCCACTGTAGAGGACACCAGGATTTAAATCATGTTGATCAGGCATTCTGGGAGACACAACAAGTGAATAGGGAAAGGAATTCTATATCAATATTCCTATGAAATATTAGATATGATTATGAAAATGTTGCCATTTATTACATTTCTTTTTTCATCACATGTTGCCCCAAGAACACATTAATATGCAAATTAGATACAGTGTATAGGTGCATTTAATTTAATGTGACTACCCATTTTATGGACATTTTACCCATGTATTGCATAAAGCAAAATGGTATATCAATTCATTCCATTATATCTTTCATAACATAGTTGAGAATCATCTTTATACAAAGTTTAAAAAATCCTGAAACCTAAAAATGTATAGGTGAATGAAAAAAAAAAAAAAAAAACATTGTTACATGTCTTTTTATTTTTTAAAACAACTGTCCTGGTGTTCACTACAGAGGACATAGCATAACATATGAATAAAATATATTTTCCCCCATTGGTTTCTTATGCTCTAAACAATTTATCATGTTATTTCACTTACAAAAAAAGTATTGTTGATGACACTATGGCACTTTAAAATTTAAAAAGGCAAAAAATAAATAAATAATAATACAGTGCATATAATGGTAGCCTACAATTTGAATTGTTTTTGTAAGGGACTATTAAAGTGTGGTTTTGGTTTTTGTGGTTTATGGACATTGCACTTGTGTGTTAATAGAAGTTACTAGGGGTGTAACGATACCCTCATGTCACGATTCGATACATATAACGATACTGAACTCACAATATGATATTATAGACATATACTCCAAGACATATGATAAAAGGTTAACAAAAAATGTACCGTTGTTTAAAATGCTAAATTTGATTTTACATTGTGGAATTGAATATGTTTTGACTTGGTGCTGGTAGCCCAATGCACAGGACAATGGTGACTCCAGAATAAAAATAATCATGATTCTGAAGCTGAAAATACAGAATTATTTTAGACAAATATGCTTGCACTCTTTCACTGACTAGATACAGTACATTTAAAATAATGTAGGCCACTTTTTATTGGTAACATTTTGCATTATCAGGAGCCACAAATATTGCCCCATTGCATTATTATACTTTATATTCAACATTATATATAGTGATTTAATGTAGTACTGACACTAAAAATCTGACTTAAATTTTTTCTCATTTTGTATTTTGGGTGAACTATGCACAATACTGTCACTATCCACGACACATATTGTTGCAGTTTTGTATTGCGATATACGATATATTGTTTCACCCCTTGTCTAGCTTACATTTTTAGTCAAATTAGTTGATCTAAGCTAAAAACATAGGATATGTGTGGAATGGCAATATGACACACAACTAATATGCTGACTCTACAAACAAAAAGTATAGACGCATGTCAATCAGCATACTTATAGCTATAGTTTGAGTAATTTTAAATAAAAAAGAAGGCATAATGATAAACAGCTAGCTGAAACACACATATGCCAGGGTGCTGATCTGGAAGCGTCCCATCATCCTCATCATCATGCTGGCTTCACGCACAGCCCAACCCATCAGCCTCCGCCCTGCGCGCGGGCGACTCCTGCTCCACTGCGGACAACAATGACGGACAACATTCCTCTGCAGCCCGTCCGACACAAAAAACGACATGACAACAAACGAAGAGACGGGTAAGAGCATAACACGACGTTAAATGAACGTGAAATCGCTTCGGCTGGAAAATGGAGGCTTGTTTATGGACGGTGTATGTGAGATAGCATGGTGGCTAACAGCTCAGCTACCCTTAACCCGTAAAATAATGTTGATAACGACATTATATCGCGACATGACACGAGTAGCTCTTTGTTTATTTTGCATATCATTGAATATTTGCCATGAAGATGTCGTCTAAGTGAATTTAGCGTCTTGATATCATTGTATATAGGAGAGACAAGTGCACATCCTTGTTCCGGGACACAGGTGATTTGTTGTCAATGATGTCACAATATTTCTCCTAAATAAACATTTCTCCTTATGTAGTCCGTCATTGCATAATACACGTAAGGTCGCTTGTTAGGGTGGTCGAAACTAGGCACCTAGACCAAGCTTTGAATGCAATATAATGCTCGGTTATTTATAATGGCCCTTAGAAATAAAATCCCCATTGATGGCACTATATTACTGCGGTGGCTTTGTCTTAGCTAAAAAAAAAAACACCATATAACGTTACCATTTACCAACATGTTGATTGGACATGTACCATGGTATTTTAAATGTACCATGTAAATACGTTGCACATACAGGTATTCGCTTGCAAATAAGTTTTAAATATATATATATATATATATATATATATATATATGTGTGTATATGTATATGTATGTATGTATGTATGTATGTATGTATGTATGTGTGTGTGTGTGTGTGTTTATATATTATTATTACAATTTAATAAAATAGTTTTCTGTTTGAATATACTTTAAAATATAGTTTATTTCTGTGATCAAAGCTGAATTTTCAGCATCATTACTCCAGTCTTCAGTGTCACATGATCCCTCAGAAATCATTCTAATATGCTGATTTATTATCAATGTTGGAAACATTTTTTATAACCTGAGATACTTTTTTTCATGATTCTTTGATGAATAAAAGGTTAAAAAAACAACAACATTTATTTAAAATAGAAATCACAGTATAACTGTTACCAACATTGTTAATAACTGAGTATCAAATCATCATATTAGAATGATTTCTGAAGGATCATGTGACACTGAAGTAATGATGTTGAAAATTCAGCTTTGATCACAGGAATAATTTTTTTTTTTTTATAAAACCAGTGTTTTAAATTGTAATAATATTTCACAATATTACTGTTTTTTTTCTGTATTTTTAAGAGACTTATTTCAAAAACATTAAAAATAGTAATGTTTCCTAACTTTTGACTGGTTCTGCATGTATGTACGCATGTATGTAATGTATATATGTATATATATATGTATACACACACACACACACACACATATATATATATATATATATATATATATATATATATATATATATATATATATATATATATATGTATATGTATGTGTGTGTGTGTGTGTATTTCTGTTAAATACAAAACTGTCATCTATAAGGAAGTACGATATCCAATATAAATCATTCTTGATAAGAGGTTGTTTGATGAAGGTGTTGGTAGGAGGCAGGCGATGAAAGCTAATATTTACTGACACAGTTTTGTTGCTTGCTTAAAAAAAATTCTGTGGCTGTAGTGAAATTCCAGTATCTGTATGTGAAGTTTCTTTCTATTAAAGGGTCACAAAGTTCTTTTACTTTTACCATATTAATTGAAGTGCTTTGTGAAACAAGCTACATGTAATGTCGTTGTATATTTAGGTGCTGCCCATGGTCCAGATGCTGCGGAGGGGGAGACTTCCGTCCGCGGACCGTGTGGTTGGGCCATCCGGAAAAAAGAGAGCAGAGATACCCAAGAAATGTCATAAACAACCAGAAATACAATTTCTTCACCTTCCTGCCTGGGGTAAGTGACTAGAAATGCTCAGGGAGAAGTTGGTGTTAACCACCAGAGTCATTTAGGAACGTGTTGAGAAATGGTTTATGTTGCTCAACTTGTTCTTTATTTGCTCTGGTGGTTAACAGAGTTGCCCATGACACTGAGGCTGATATTGTAGGATTTTCCTAAGTTTTCTTCCCTGAATTTCTAAAATACAACTGTTGAACCTTTTACAAATCTTGCTGGTTGTCGAGGAGATGTGTGTTATTGCGTTTGTGATCAGAGTTTTGATTTTTATCAATGCCATTCTTTCATAAAAGTCTTTAATTTTGACTTTGACCAGTAAGGAACCATGTAGTCACATCCTAGCAACCACCCAGAACTCCCTAGCAACCATAGAACACCTTCGCATCAGTAGCTGCTTTTCCACCGTCGGGCCGAACGGTTCTTATTTTACCATGGCAACGACTGACGCATTTGTATTACGTTCCAAGGAGCTCCGTTATCAGCCACACAGTGGAAAATGAAACCATATCCGTACCGGCTGGCCTGAATTGGCATGGAATGGAACGGATAAGCAAAGAGTACTCTTTCTGCTGGGTTGTTTCAACTCAAATATGGAGAAATTCAGTTTTTGGGTTAAATTTGTAAATTACATTTTGAACCCAACGTTTGGGTTTGTCCATATTTGACCCAAAATTGGGTTAAAACAATCCAGCATTTTTTTGAGTGTAGCAATGCCTTGGCCATTATTCATTACAGCCTAACATAGGGGAGTCCTCCAAACCTGTTTCTGGAGGGCCACTGTCCTACAGAGTTTAGCTTCAACTTGCCTCAACAAACCTCTCTGGAAGTTTCTAGAATGCCTAGTAAGAGCTTGGGTGTGTCTCAGTCTGTCTCTAGCCTCCTAGCTCATGAATCAGTGTATCGTGTCCATGAATTCAGGCACTGGTAAAGACCTTGCTCACTACACATTGGGACACTGATGACTATTTCCGGCAACATGACAACGTCCTCATTGTACATCACTACTGATATTTATGAACAATGAACAGCAGAACTGATATCTTTCTGACATAACTTGTAATGTTATTTAAAGGAGACATATCATGCTTTTAAATCGTTCCTTTTTACATATAAATCATACATTTGTAGTCTATATAAAGCGGAACTGCAATGCTTGGGTCTGAATTCCTCATTATTATAGCTCCACAAGCCCCCTTTCTACCCCTTTTCTGGTGTGCGTCTGAGAGCAACTCGTTTTGGTGCGGTCTCTTTAAATACAATTGAGACACTTCATACCCCGCGCCCTCTACAGGTTGTAGAGGTGACACTCGGTTCAACTCCACCCCGTTCGGCCATTTTTGTAGTTTGATAGCAGAGATACGATTATCTAGCCGCAAGGAAACTTTTTATTCACACGTTATTAACAAAATGTCAACAACGGAAGACTTGTCCAGCCAGCCTTACATGTTCGAACCAGAGTCGGAGCCGGAGCGAGATGAAAATGAAGACGACGAACCTGCAGAACAACGTCTTCATATGGATGTATCGCAATGGTGTGTTACTGTATTTACACATGAAACTTTGGTCTTCCGACCTTTTACCGCCGTCTGGATTTATTTTGATTAATATGTGCGAGGGAGAGAGAGCAAGACAGCGTCTAGTTTGGAGACGGTGTCTTGTTTACACTTTCGCCTGGCTCCGAAGAGAGAGAGAGTGCGTGCGCGCGACCGGGTCTCTCTCTCTCTGCTCGTTCTTTCAGTTAAACATGCGCCCTGTCACAAGCGCGGCAGTTCATCTACATTAGACGGTGTAATGAAGCGTGTGGGTTACTACATCCAACAACCGAACATTTTAACTTACCCTCTCGTAACTTCTGCATCTTTTAGCTTGGACAACAAAATTGCAGCGAGAAATAAAAATGGCGGATTGCTCGAAGTGTTGGGCTGGAAGTCAATGTCCTTATTTGGCAGTTCCGCTGCAAATACTGTGACGTAATAGTTCACAAAACGTCATAGATAACAGAAAAATCGGAACAGGTTGAAAAATAAGGCCAAAACTGAATATCAACGAAGCACCTGAAGAGAATAATTTCAACTTTTCTGTACTTCTAAACACTCCAAATATACAACAAAATGCATTTAAGGGCTAAAAAAGTGGATTTAGCATGATATGTCCCCTTTAAAGTACATTATGATAAATGCTTGTTACATATACATGCAACATTTCATCCATAAATAAATTATAAATGTTTGCTAGATTTATTATCTCCATTACATGTCTAGCGATGTTTGTTCAAGCTGAAATATAATAAAATAATGGTTTGTATTTTAAAAACATCTATAGCACGGATCACGTGATTTAAGTTTCGTGCCTCAGAACTTCAGTTAAGGGAACATAGTGAGCATTGATGCTCCTTGGTTCTCACGGTGCATTGTGGGACTTTTTAGGGCGTGAACATTTCAGTGCACTGGAAGGATTTCACGATCGAGCTCTTAAAATGGCCGACTCCCTGATCAGTGCCCTGACTACTGAACTAGGGAGCAGATTGAGACGCACCCCATGATTAGCTGGTTCAGGTGTGTTTAATTAGGGTTGAAGCTAAACTCTACAGGACAGTGGCCCTCCAGGAGCAGGATTGGACACCTCTGCCCTAGCATCTTGGTGGCGAATTTTGCACGAACACTACTTGCATTTCAGTGCAGAAAATGTAAAAATCTGTTTACTCGTGCCATGCCAAGCTCCACCAGTTTAAATACAACCTTGACCAGATTGCTGTATGGAAAACATATTTTTTGCATTGCAAATGCCTTCTGGTTATTTTGAATGATTTGAAGGACAAATGATAATCAGAGTTCAATTCTGAATGTTTTGTTAAGTAGAAAAATTTAAGCTCTGTCTGGGATCGTCAAGACAAATGTCGTTCTAGCTGAACAATGGTTGCGAATGTAGGCTAGCCTATATGTGTTTCATAGTTAATGAAAATATATTGAATAATTGAATCTGAAAATATTTGCACAACAACACCCTAATATCACTAACAAAAGAGTATGACATTTTTTTCCCTTAAAAATATAAATGTATACTTTTATTCAACAAGTACACATTAAACTAATCAAAAGCAACAGTAAAAGACATTTATAATGTTACACAAGATTTCAAATGCTGTTCTTTTGAAATTTCTATTCAGTAAAGAATCCTGAAAACAGTGTATCATGGTTTTGACAAAAAATATGAAGCAGCACAACTGCTTTCAGCATTGATAATAATGAGAAATATTTCTTGAGCAGCAAATCAGCATATTAGAATGATTTCTGAAGGATCATGTGACACTGAAAACTGGAGTAATGATGCTGAAAATATATTAAAATAGGAAACACCCATTTTAAATTGTAATAATATTTCACAATATTACTGTTTTTAACAGTATTTTTGATCAAATGAATGCCTTGTTGAGCATTAGAGACCAAACTTTAGAACGGTAGTGTATGAATCTTCAGTACCATGGTATATATCGTCGTACAATCACTTTTACCATGTTTTGTTCAAACTTTGATCTGTAAAATGATATCATATCTGGTTTAAAATGAAAATATATTTGTGTCAGTTCACAGGTGCTGTTATTTTACTCATCGTCACGCGTTTGTGTTTATAGGTGTTATTTAACCAGTTCAAATACTTCTTCAACCTGTACTTTCTGCTGCTGGCCTGCTCACAGTTTGTGAATGAGCTCAGACTAGGGGCTCTGTACACATACTGGGTTCCTCTGGTGAGTCCCAATACAGTTTTGTTATGATATATAGGCCTAATACTAATGTTCATACGGTCAAATTGTAATAAGATTTTTACATTTTTTCCATCAGGGGTTTGTTTTGATTATTACGATTGTGAGGGAAGCCGTTGAGGAGATACGATGTTTCCTACGAGACAAAGAGGTCAATTCACAGATCTACAGCAAGCTCTCCACAAGAGGTGAGCTATTGTTTCCAATGAAAAAAGCACTTTGTGTGCCAATGAGTTTGTGGTGTTTTAATGTAGATTTTTTTGGGATGGTTTGATTGGATGATATTGAATGAAGCAGATTCCTAATGCATAGATTTGTTAGTTAAATGTGTGTGGTAAATGTTGTGAAGTGAGCAATCAGCTGGAGAGGATTATTTGTTGGTTTTGTACATTTCTCTTGTACATTCAAGTTTTATTGTCTGGTGTAGATTTGAATGTGAATTGTTGATTCCTTGTGCAAGGATTTGACATTTCTCTTGTACGTTCAAGTTTTATTGTCTGGTGTAGATTTGAATGTGAATTGTTGATTCCTTATGCAAGGATTTGTTATGTAAATGTGTTGCAATAAGCAATGAATTAAAGGTTTTTGTTGTTTGTTGTAGACCTAAATGGCTTTTAAGTTGATTTAGTGTGCATGGATTTGTAATGTAGGCCTAAATGGGTTACAAATAAGGCTGGTCGATTATGGCAAAAATCATAATTGTGATTATTTTGCTCAATATTGAAAATCATGATTATTTAACAAGATTATTGGTGGGTGATATGATCAAAGTCTTATTTCATGATGTGAGTAATTTTAAATGTCTGTTAAATTTCACAATTATCAATACTTCAGCAAAAACTAATACTAGGTTAATTAATGTAAGTAGAAGTCCTCAAAAGAGTTAAAGAAGACAAGTAAACAGTCAGCAATACAGTAAGAACAAAGAATCTGATTACAAACAAAACCGACAAAATTAAATAAACAGTGGTTTAGGTTTTTCAGGAAGATGTACTTACTGTGGCATTCAGCTAAGTAATAGCCTACAACAGAAACTTAATAAAGTAATCAAATGTAAAATAGCACTTCAGTATACATTAAATATAGACTAGCCTAATCCTTATTAAAACTACAGTTTATTCATTCAAGAGCAGTGAGTTATTTTATCTTTGTCATTTTTTATTTGATTATCATTAATGACAGCAGGTTAATTAGGCTGCTGTCACTTTAAGAGCTACTGCACATATCCAATATACTGTTACACACGCGCTCTTTCTCAGAGTTTACATTCACTTAAGACACAACCGACTGTGTTTACAAGCATACTTACCAAAAGCATTTTGACATAGTTGTGTCTAGGCTATCTGAACATTTAGGCGCCTATCTGAAGCCCACAATATACTTTTATTATGTGTATTTCGCCCTGTCTCGGAGCGCATGCACAGGAGGCCGCCTAGGGAACAATATACACTTTTAATAACACTGTTTAATATCAAGCATGTCCTGCAGTTTAGCAATAGTAGACTGCATTTTACAATACTCACTTATTTGACTGATTTGGATGTTAAGTTTGGGCTTTTTGTGAGGAACGAAATCGCACCGCTGTGAAGGACAGGAAGGTGCGCTGGACGGAATGACGCAGTGGCATAATAATCGTTTTTATCTTGATTATCTTGCTTTCATAATCGTTGCAATCCAAAATCGAAAAATCAATTACGATTAATCGTAATTGAAAATTTCAGTAGTCGGGACCAATCAGTAAAATTTCACAGTTCTTGGTAACCAATTTCTCTACCAGAGCAAAAACTATTGAATTAAGTACTTCGAAAAAATGTTGTCCTGTTTTTTCTCATCCGTTAGAAATCCGTCGCAGTTTATTCAATTGCGCATTTAAAAACAGTTGTCAATCCAGACACTTTGCAGTGTACTTGGCAACATAAACAACTAAACTTGTATTCAGATTGTTAATGGGTAATAAACAGAAAGCACTGAATTCTGCACTCTCTACAAATATACTTTGTAACCAACCAAAATTGTAACCAACCACTTTGTTGGTTATAATAGAAGATTTGCAAATGTGTGGCTCGCGTTGAAAAAAACAAAACCGTGTGTGTTGTCAGCTGTGTTAAGTGGATTCTGACTAACTTACTGACTAGCACCTCTGATTGGCCATTGCGTTCACGCTCAAAAGACATGATTGTGATTGCTTTATCAGTGGCGCACGAGATGCGATGAGCCTTGGTCAATGAAAGCTGCGATGGAGTGTGTGTTGTAAATGGAATAAAACATTTGCTCACTTTCAGAAATTGTGCAATTAGTTAAAAGATAGTGTTTTGTGTTTTTTTTTTACAATTTCTTTTATTTTTGTAGTATGAATATAGAAAGTCAATTAGAAGTCATCTGCAAACTTTTCCGTATAATTGCTGTCATTGAAATGTCTATGAAATGGAAAAAAAAAACAGCAAAAAGGGCAACAATATGGGGCCTTTTTTATTTAGATGAGGCTTGCCAAAGTATGCAGATGCATCAGCAATAAAGCAGACTGCAGTTTGTCTTTAATTTGAAGTAGGGATGTAAATTGTATCATATACTGGGGGATGAAAAGCATCTGACAATAAAAAAGGAAGAGAACCTCCTGTCGTTTCCATCACACGCCTTCCTTTGATGTGGCAGGCTCTCTTCTCTCATAAACTCAGTGTATGCGCGCTCAGCACTAACGGCCTCCATATAAAGCTCATGGAGCTGAGCTGGGGCATTTGCTAGCTACCTGGGAGGGCTTCTGATTGCCCTGCCCAGACCAACAGGGACGAAAAACATCAAAGTTCATCATATTTAAACTGGCCCTCAACTCGTTTTTTAATAGACTCACACCATTAAACGTGGGTGTGGGATTTATAGTCGCAGGTCACACCTTCCGGAGCAGAACACTAGTTTTTCCCGGCTTCTGGATGTAAAAAATTTAACCTGTAGGGGTGTGACCTAAGCCATACTTATGTTTCTTCCAAAAAACAACAAAAAAAGATTGATTGAAACTGAAATATTAATCAAAACCAAATATAAATATATAATGTGTGTAAAATAAATCTGCAACAATATAGCATAGAAACTTAAATGCAATAAAAGTGTCCTTTCATTTCCAAAAAAATGCACATATACATATGTGCTAATGTCTTACATATGCATTGGTAAAGGTCTCCACAGGGGTTAAAGGTCCCTGACCTTTTCCAAACAATTTTAGCTGTGCATTTGCAATGGAATGAGAGATCGTTCTCACAGCACTCTTGTAAAGCCGTATAGGAGGGTATTGTTCAAAAACAAATGGAAATCTAATATGCACTCAGAGCTTTTGAAAAATCTGAATGGGGACTTAAAGAAGGCTTACATATTTGAATCTCCACTGGAGGTTTGCAATGAAATATGCAGATTTACGACCAATGGTGAAACCTCCAATAGTTGAACAGATGTTTTTACATTGATTCATATTATGCACATTTCTGTTGTAAATTAATTGGGGGATTATAAAACTTTTCTGATTCACAATGTATGTGGAATCAACAGAATTCTCACAGACATGGACAACCTGGAAATATCAGGATATCTTTGAAAGATTTCTAGCTATACGTTTGGCTGTAGTTTTCAGGGTATTTTCAGTTTGGGCATGGCTGTTTTTGATATATTACTTATAAATAGTTAAATATTGTTTTTAAATGTTTAAAAAGATCAATGTATCCATCAGCCACAATTTTTTTTTTGAAATGCATCTGTCTGATTGTCTCTTTATCTCTCTCCGCAGGAACTGTGAAGGTGAAAAGTAGTGGAATCCAGGTTGGAGATCTTATCATTGTTGAAAAGGTTGGTTTGCTAATCAGCTCGGTCATTGTTAGGAATCGAGATCTTTTGACAAATGGCATCTCATACCTCTCAATGCTTTAGCTGTTTACCTTCCCTAGAGATTAGGGCAATTCGACCCCCGAGTGGGGCAGTAAAGACATAACAAGCTTTATATGCGTATGTAAAATGAAAATAGTTCTTCAGTGCTCCTTTTCAAAAGGAAATTTTAAGTTTTCACCCATGTAAAACACATTAGAGCTATTTGAATAACAGATCTAGAGATCCAACATAGAACATTCATATCGTATTTATTTATTTATTAAACTAACCAATGGATCAAAAAGCTCTATGATGTATTTAATGCTGAAAAGAGCTGTCAATCATTTTGAATGACTGAAGCATGTGACCCGAGGCCAGTGGTTGGTTATTAGTAATCCTGCCTAATTCCACTCTGGTATTTAGTGTTGCCTTTTGTTCAACTGTTGCCTTTTTTCCCGTGTGGACTGAAGCCTATTGTAAGGAACTGGTTTCCCCCTACAAAGTCTGAGAACATGAAATTTGAGACATGTCCGCAGTCTCCAATTACCCATCAGGCCAATTTTCTTAAAAATGTTGATTTTACACAGAAAGACGACTCACACATGCTGCGCTCAATCTGGTTTTGTTAAAAAAAAACAGTAAAAAAACACATTTATTAGTGAAGTTAATGTGTGAATCTTATGAAAGATCACATTCTTAACCTAAGAAAAAACACATTTTATAATTGTAATCGTATCTGCCTGTTTTGCAAAAAGAAAATGCATTATGGCATTATTTTTCCCCACCAAATTCTAATTAATGACTCATAGCATCTGTAGTTTTTTTTGTAATTCATATTATTCTGATTAGGTTACTGTTAGAACTAAAGTACATAAAAAATTACTTTAATGAAAAAATCTACATAAATTAAACGTACCATTTTTGCATTACGGCACTGAAAGTGCTTGATTGTCATGAACAATACAAAAACATTTTTTTCTTCAGTATAATGTATATAACAATAGAATAGAATATTTCTTTTTTTTATTATTTTTGGGGTGAAATGTCACAGGTTTTGAAGTACTTGAATTATTCCGACTTGATAAATCAAATATGTCAGCAGCTTTCTGGCGGTTTCTGGCAAGCGTTGTGTTTCACCAGAACCTTGCTGTAATATGTTTGATCTTTTAACCCTAATCTGCGTAAAATCCAATTGGGTTTAATATTTAGAGGTTGCATATGGGTTATGGGTTACATATAGTAAAAGCCTAATTGATTAAAAGCGTAGCCCGCGTTTAAGATACCGGTGTCACGTCCGATGTTTTGAAACATCTGCCGAGTTTAATAGCGTTGCGAATTCATCTTCTAATAACTACAAACAGAGCTGGGAGTGAAGCGAGGGTCAGGCCGAGTGGAACTGGCGGTCAGAGCTGCCACAGTGGCACCACCCAATGATTTGCTGCGGGCCGTACTGGTAATTGAGTAGATTAAAGCCAAACAGAACTTATACAACTAAACCAAGGTGACTGCTGCTGACGACATACTTGCGTTTGGGTCTTTACTTTTTATCTTTTACCTTGTTTTTCTCTTTCTCTTCCTCCCCCCAATCCCTATCTCTCCCTCCAAACTCTTTATAGAACCAGCGTGTTCCTGCTGACATGATCTTCCTAAGGACCTCTGAAAGAAATGGTAAACATCTGTCGGTCATTCATCCAAACTTCCCAAACAAAAGCGCAGGGGAAATGACATGGCCGCGAGGGCAACTGCATGTAGATGGAGGGATTAGCCTAAACCTCGGACATTTAATGAGCTACACTGAAATTGCCCAGAAAGATGGCATGCATTGCGATTTTTGAAATTCTCTTTAACACACCGACTGCTTTAGATTAGGGTGACCAGATGTCTCTGTTTCCCGTGGCATGTACGTGCTTGTTTAAAAAAAAAAAACATATCAGTGCATACATTGGGTAAATTTTAATTTCATCTTTGTTTTTAGTTTTTGAAAAAAGAATGAGAAACTCTTTAAACAAAAGACAATTATAAAAAGTCACAAACAAACTGAACAGAACATTTTATATATTACATTGGTCACACTTTAGTTTAGGGTCCAATTCTCACTATTAACTACGGCTTGTGCCTCAATAAACTCCTAATTAGTGCTTATCAATAGTTAGTAAGGTAGATGTTTAGGTATTGGGTAGGGTTGTAGAATAAGGTCATGCAGAATGAGGCATTAATATGTGCTTTATTAGAACTAATAAACAGCCAATATCCTAGTAATATGCATGCTAATAAGCAACTTGTTAATAGTGAGAATTGGAAAGTGGAAAGTGTTACCATTACATTTTATATTTATATAGTAAAAAAGACACCATAGTTATTACATTCTCGTTAATTTATTCCATTAAATCCATTTAGATAATACACATTATCAATTTAATTTGACATTATTGTCGACAGACGTTCATTTCATAAGTTTGCTGTTGACTAAATATAATTTAGAGTAGCATGAGAGTATGATATTCCATACTTCATCACTATACTACTATTTATCTTGATCACAAAACTGGTAACTTTGACTCTATCATTTAATTAATTTCACATTGATATATTGAGTTTGAAACGAGAAATATCCCTGGTTGTCATTACAGAAATCTGATCACCTTACTGTTGATCCTGTGTTTGGACTGATGCTATCTTGATTGACATTCTTTTTGTCTTTCAAATTTCAAGGCAGCCGTGAGGAAAATCAAGGCATGCAAAGTAGCTCAGAAAACTGAAGAAATAGATACGGCAAACAAATTTAAAGTGCCATCAGGAGTGAAAAAAGACAATGTTTCCTCTGAATAAGAAAATGGAGTAAAGTATTAAGATGTAGTCACATTCTAGAGATGGTTGCTTGCTAAATAGTTTTACATTGTTTATGATACAAGTTCTTAGTCAACATTTTTTTAGGAATTAGTTGGTACTAATTGGTCTAAATAGATCCGATAAACATTTTTTTTGATCTCTGGTTGTGCTGGAATTCCGCCTGGCTGAGATTTCCTTGTTTCAGGGGGTGGAAGTTGCCAGTAGTAGTTGATGTGTTATTTTTACGGGAAGGGAAGCATTGTTATCTGCCCCGCAGATGGACACCATTAGGCAATTATTAAGAGTCCAGGGTTGAATGGCAGAGCGACATGTCTTTAAATGAGTGGGGGTGGGTGGCATGTCCAAATGGCAGTACTAGCTTTAGGCTTACTGGAGTGGTTTGCCTGACTAGCAGTTTAGTTTTGGCGGCGAACGCATTTCATTAAAGGTGTATGATCTTAGGCACTGCATGCGGTGTGTATTAAATACGTTTTTCAGTAAAACAGAGTTAGAAATGTTACATCACACTGCCCTTCTGAGTTCACCAGTAAGACATTACAGTGCATTTTAAAGCGTGTCAAGGAATGATTAGGAATGTTATACCAAAAACTGACTTTTGGTCAATCCTAAAATATTTGATGTATATTTAGACACAGATTTTTTTTTGTCCTAAAGGCTCCTGTTTTCTGAGGACTGATCAGTTGGATGGAGAAACCGATTGGAAACTACGCCTCCCTGTGGCCTGTACGCAGAGACTCCCCACTGCTGCTGTGAGTCAATCACCCATGATTCATTTGTTTCATATAGAAATTACAATTTTGTTGCTGGGAAAAGTATGTTAGCGCTTTACCTGGAATGAGTTCATCATACAATTCGGTGATCATACAATGATCGGTGGCCGGTTGCATAAACTGCATAGACTACTTTTTTTTTTTTTCTTGCAAAAGATAACTATATTATCGCCCAGCTCTTTATATAATGTTGGATATATCAGTATGTCCAACTTTTTTCCGCTTACATACTGTAGAATATACTCATGTAAAGCAATATATAGCAAATCTCATCTGCCTGTGTCGTTGCAAAATGTATATTATTGCACAGCTCCAATCTGCTAAATGCAACTATCAAGCATTAGGATATTCAGATATTATAATATTTACATGGTTTTCTGTAAAGCTGCTTTGAAACGGTGTGTTTTGTGAAAAGAACCATTTCTTTAAGCCTCTTTATATGTTCCCTCAGGATCTACTGCAGATCAGGTCATTTGTTTATGCTGAAGAACCGAACATTGACATCCATAACTTCATCGGTACCTTCACTAGAGTGAGTGCATGTCATTGCTCGAGTATAGCGGCGTCAGACGAGTTGCATTTTTTTGAGACCTGGCAAAACCCACATTGCTTGACAAGCTTTTTTGTGTTTTACATCTGACAGGAAGATGGAGACCCTCCAGTCAATGAAAGTCTGAGCATTGAAAACACTCTTTGGGCGAGCACTGTCATTGCTTCTGGTAACCGACAGAAAGTCATTTCTAAATTGTGTACTAGTATATCAAATAGGGGTGTGCGATATGTACCGTTTACAATAATATCGTAATTTTTGTTTTAATTATGTCACTTACTTTGCAAAAAATAAACTATAAAATAATTTTACATTTTGAATTGCATTTTAGACATAATTGAGTGTTTTCTGCTTTTGCTTTATTTTCAACTAAATATATTGTATTAAAAAAATGTGTCAAATTAGTTTAATGCATAATTCAAAAACTATGTTTCCATCCACAAATTTAACTTGCATGTAAAATTGGATATCGCATAAAACATTTGCTAATAAAGCATTGTTTCCATCGCATGTGTTCAAGAGAACAAAATCACCACTTCCATTTTTATTACAGATATTTTGCACTAATTTAATTTTTTCCTAAATTATAAATGACTTGTGTGACTTTTTGTGTGTGTGTGTGCGATGACCCAAAATTTGCATAAAAATAGGTGGATGGAAACTTGTCTTGGTGACCAAATTAATCAGCTGTTTAAACGAATCATTTGAATGAATGACTCACTGTCAATGCTGTGAACTAACCACCGCAAAGAATGAAGAATATGAAGCCTTGGGAGTCTAATTATCATTATCGACAAAATACCAGAAAATATCAGAAATAATTTGTCTGTCAATATCGCACACCCCTATTATCAAAGTGGCTTAATGATTCTCAGCCATCTTATAATGTGCAAAAGGGCACCATTCCTTCTTTAAAGCCGAGAGAAGCTGAGAAAAGCGTGTTACATAATCCTCATAAATGTTTTGTCCTCTAATCCAAGGCACAGTGGTTGGGGTGGTGATTTACACCGGTAAAGAGCTGCGGAGTGTAATGAACACCTCCAACCCAAGACATAAGGTAAAATTAGCAGTATCATAAAGTCAACAAAATCTTAAGACAAGTCTAAAACCGAGAAATAAGTGTTGTCACACTCATTCTGTATGTCACATATTGGTTGTTGCAGATTGGCCTGTTTGACCTGGAAGTGAACTGTCTGACGAAGATCCTGTTTGGTGCTCTGGTGGTGGTGTCACTGGTCATGGTGGCTCTGCAGCACTTCGCTGGTCGCTGGTATCTCCAGATCTTCCGCTTCCTTCTGCTCTTCTCCAACATCGTCCCTATCAGGTAAAAGTTTATTCTCCTTCTCTGTGAAATCTAAAGCCGTTTCGTTCAGTTTGACTCACAAGGTCAGACAATTTGAAGGTTTTGTAAGTGCATTTAGATGTGTTTGTAATCAGATTGTAGTTTGATTTCTCACATACTGAATGTCTTGTAATGCTTGAATGATGATTATTAAATGGTGTCAACCAGAAATTTGAATACATATTGGCATCATATCTATGCATTGGCCTTTCAACAGTCCTCATATTGGTGACACACGTTTGAATCTAGTTTTCTGATCCCATTTTTCCATAATGTCCTGTTTTCTCTCCTAAAAATGGCTAAAGGCCACTCATTAAAAGTCTTGCTTTATTTCCAGTTTGCGTGTGAATTTAGACATGGGCAAAATGGTGTTCAGTTGGATGATTAAGAAGGACTCTAAAATCCCCGGGACTGTGGTTCGAGCCAGCACCATACCAGAGCAGCTGGGCCGGATCTCTTATCTGCTCACTGACAAAACTGGTATGATTTCCTTTTCTGCTTGCCGAAGCTTTGCAGTGACCTGAGACATATTACAAAGCTTGAATGTCATATATGTAATTGGGTCAATGACGTGACGGGTCATTTTTTTTGTCCAAAGGCCTTAATAATAATAATAAAAAACCAAATATATAACATCCAAAGTATTTAAGGTAGTACAACTTGATCTCTTTTACTGAACCCAAACGGTTTTAATTATATTTTACTACATATAAAGGTATTTTAAAGATTTTGAAGTGTCAAAAGGTCATTCGGTAAAACCGATATAGTAAATATTTAAATGGAATAATATTGTTTTTAATAACTAAAGGAACTACAATAATACAAATATAAAGCAGATAAGGCTCTTTTTTTACATTTCCCATTTTCTCCTTTCCCTGTGCAATGTTTTACTTGAATATGTTGGAGTGTTTAGAGTAATCCAATAAATGATTACATTTATGAGATCAGTGATATTTTTTTTTAATATTTCTTCTGTGGTACACACTATATACTATCTCAACATCAATGTCAAATCAGTTTTTAACTTTCAAATCAGTGGTTAAACCGAATGACTTTTTTGGTGACATTTTTTCCATCTTGTAAAAAATGACAAAAAACAGTGTTAATTCATTGTACAAACCACAACATCTTATCGTTAACACCTAGGTAAACAAAAAAAATGGTTTCAAATATAGTTATATCTCCATTCTATTTTTTTACACTTTTAAAAACCTTATTCGTCAATGACCCAATTACAGAGCTTTAAAGTTGGCATGAAATGGAAGTTCCGATTCATCTTTTCTTCCATATTGTGACGTATATCAGAGAGAAACGACTACTTGAACGAGAAAAAGGGTGTGACTTGATTTTGTCCATGGGGAGTTTATTGGATTGTTGTGGGTTTCTATTGGTGGATCCCATGTGTGTGTCAGGTTGTCCCGCCCTCGCGCCAGTAAACACGTCATCAAAGAAGAGAAGAGATGTTGCTGCAAGAGGGAGGGGAAGTTATTTTAACGGCACATGAATTTAAAAAAGATGGTTGAGCGTGCATAGATAAATGATTTATTATAAATACTGAAATTGTCCATAAAAAAAACAAGAAATGTCAATTTTGATTTTATGATGACTTTAATTGAACTGTAAAAGCGTATGTAAAATCTGCATCTTTTTTGTTGACAAAGTAACAAAAGTTGACATTATAAATGCATTTTAATGCATTTGCCTTTCATAGTGTGATGATGCACACTACCGTTCAAAAGTTTGGGGTCGGTAAGTAAAACAAAAGAGAAGAAATTAATACTTTTTTTCATGCATCAAATTGATCAAAAGTGACAGTAAAGACATTTATAATGTTAAAAAATATTTCTATTTCAAATATATGCTGTTCTTCTGATCTTTTTATTCATCAAAGAATCCTGAAAAAAAATGTATCACGGTTTCCACAAAAATATTAAGCCGAATAACTGTTTTGAACATTTATAATAATAAATGTTTATTGAGCATCAAATCATCATATTATAATGATTTCTGAAGGATCATGTGACACTGAAGATTGGAGTAATGATGCTGAAAATTCAGCTTTGCATCACAGGAATAAATTACATTTTTAAAAATATTCAAATCGAAAACATTTATTTTATATTGTAATAATTCTTCACAATAAAACTGTTTTACTGCATTTTGATGAAATAAATGCAGCCTTGGTGATCACAAGAGATTGCATTAAAAACGTAAAACAATTATTTATTTTTTTATAAAAAAGTCATCTTATTGACTCCAAACTTTTGACCTGTAGTGTATTTCAGAGTAAAGCAGAATATATTGTAGGAAATAATGGAGGGTGAGATATTGCTTGGGTTGCATAGTTATCTTTATATAAGTGCAAGTTAATTGTAAGAATGAACATTTTTATGTGACTGAAAAGGAAAAAGGAAGTTGTGAGTTTGACAGTTAAATTTATGTTCCTTAATGCAAAGGGCTTTTCTGAATGAACCAAAGCAGAAATGAGACCATTATGCTGGTGTTTGAGAGTTGATAGTGCTGAAGTGTTTCCCTCAGTGGCTCACAGGTATCTGAGGCTCTTGCCACGGGGCTTAAACCTGTGTGCTGAGAGCGCAGACATGCCACTTATTACAGCCACAAATCAGAGATGACCTGAAGGCTCTCATCCTCACACACTTACCACACAGAGTCAGTGAGCTCTACCCTTCAAATTTATGCTTTTGACCGCCTGTAAAATGATGGCCTCTTTCCCACACGGACACTGATGTAGCTTGACTGAGCCAGTGAATAAAGGGGGTCAGAGGTCATTGTAATGTAAGGGGTAGACCAGCGACGCCTGACTGAAATACTACCGTGAGGCTCTGTTAAAGAGTGGCCAACGCAAGAGGTGTCAGGAAACGAACCTGAGGCTCTTTGTCATTAACAAGCCATTAGTGTTAATATTGTGTAGTTTGAGGTTTTTGGCTACAGGAAGTGCATGTCGATCAGGGAAGGTTGTTAGAGATTGACATTTCCTTTCACAGATTTGTCTCTGTTATCGGTTATGTTCGAAATTGAAAACGGTGTACTGCATACTGTCTACTATTTAAAAAAACAGTATATATAGTATATATTTTACAGCTAAAATGAGTTGTGGTGTATTGGTAAAAGATCTTGGCTGGTAACCGATAGATTACTGTATTATTGTAAGAAAGAAATAATAATACTCTGTGATTGAAAAGGTCAGCGGCTCTATCAGTGAGAAGACAGATCTGAATGTTCACTGTGATCCTACTTGTCAAAGGTTTAATAGACAGAGCTGAATTGTTGTCATTTAGAAAGACGTGGGTGTCTGAAACGAGATCGCAATCTTTTAATTTTGCAGCTCCACTATATAGCTTTATGACAGGTTTTTTGTTTCAGTACTTCAATTAGAAAAGTTTTTATTGTTCGTTTTATTCCAGTAAATGTTCATTTTATGTTTTTTGTTTTAGTTTTATTTATAATTACCCCGTTGTGACCTTGATCTAGACATTTGATCTCATTTTGTTTGATAGGGGTGTACCAGTAAACGCATTTTAGTTTGTTTTAGTGATTTTTGTGCTTTTTTTTTTTTTCTTTCATTTTTGCTTTTTAGCTTTAATTGTATTATTTATTTCAGTTTTAGTTTCAGTAATTTTAGTACTTCATTCTAATTTTTATATTATTTCAGCTTTATTTCAATGAACAAAGACCATTTTTAATCATTTTAGTATTGAAAGTTACTAAAACATCTGCTAAAATGAATATACTTATAATTATATAAGCAGATCTGTTTATATAGGCTGGATGGGTCGCCCTCCTCTAATGTTAATGGTTTTCACAGGGACTCTCACTCAGAACGAGATGGTGTTCAGACGACTCCATCTTGGAACTGTGGCGTACGGGATGGACTCCATGGATGAAGTGCAGAGTCACGTGTTCAGCGCTTACACTCAGGTATTCCCAGGATTCTCTGCATGGCAAAATACACGCATACACCCACTTTTTTGACAAAATAACAATTATTTGTGCAAATTCTGCTGTAGATATTCGGCTCTACTGTTTATATCTCAGCATATCCAAAGCGTAATTTATGTTCTATGAAGTTTTTGCAATAATGTCAGATTTATCATATATTTGTTATGCTTTGGTTATGTCTATCAACTTCTTTAAAAAAAGACGAGAAAATAATCAATTTTAATAATGAATAAAAATGTCGATCTGAGAAATCTAATGAAAAATAATTCATTTTATTCTCAAAATTTAAGCACATAATAATGTGCCATGGTCATGGGTTCGATTACCAGGGAATGCATGAACTAATTGCCATAAATATTAGTTGCTTTGAATAAAAATGTCTGGCAAATGTATAAATGTAAATGTGTCGTATTGATGACATGGGATTACTTGTGATATATGATTTTGGTCGTAGCACCCACCTATAATATGCAGATTTGGATGCAGCCTGTCACTGTATAACTGGGCTGTTTAGAAAAGCCGATCACAAAGCACTATTGTTTAGCTTTTGTCCAGAGAACAGAGCAAAGTCCTTGTAAAATGAGTCCCTTTCACCTCTTACTGATATGTTTAGTCCGTTTGACACCAGAGGTCACTGAGGCAGGAAACCGGGGTCATAAGTACTCCGGCCTCTCAATAGCTTATATACGAACTTACAAACTCTGTCATTAGCGCTCGGAAATGTGCGCTCTATAAATAGTAGCTCAGTGCTAAAGGTAATTGTTCATATATGTAACACATCTGGGAGCATTTATGAGTCCTTTTTCAGGATATTAGCGAGGGTCGGTTTATTAGCAATCAGAGACGTGGACATTTTTATCATTATGTCAAGCCAAAGTGCTAATTTTTGCTTCAAATCTGGTCATAGAGAATCAAAACAAGGAGAATACCTCTTTATAGGTGCACTATACTGTCTTTACACTATAAAAAAAAATAATTTTGAAGAAATGAGTAACTTTTTACAAATGTGTTTGAGATGTCTCATTTTGAAAAATTCAGCATCACATACTTCCTTTATGGAGAAAGCAATCCCAGAATGCATTGCGACAAGCTTGGAGGAAAGAAATTACCCCATTGTATCTAGATATATTTTGAATATTTACTTAAATTTCATTCAGTAACTAAAAGTATTAATAAAAATAGTTTAGTGTACTTAGATTTTGTAATATTTTTAAAAGAAGATATATAATACAGTAACAACAGTAATATTGTGAAATATTATTACCATTTAAAATAACAATACCATTTTCTATTGTAATAGATTTTAATTTATTTCCAGAATGAAGTTCGAAAGAACAGTATTTATTTGAAATAGAAAACTAAATGTATTTGCTGTCACTTTTGATCAATTTTAGTGCATCCTTTCAGAAAGTATTTTTATTATTTTATTTTTTTAAATCTAATGACCTCAAACGTTTAAATGGTAGTTTAATAACAAAAATCAGTTCACCTTTAAAAATTATTTCAGGCACCAAGCAGTAAATTTAAAGGGATAGTTCACCCAAACATTTCCTCACCCTCATGTCTTTCCAAATCCATAAGACTTTCGTTCATCTTCAGAACACAAATGAGGATCTTTTTAATGAAACCTGAGAGATTTCTGTCCCTCCATTGACAGCTACGCATCTGACACTTTCAAAACCAAGAAAGGTAGTAAAGACATGGTTAAAGTAATCCACGTGACTCCAGTGGTTTAGCATACATTTTATGAAGTGAAACGAGTGCTTTGCGCAAAAAAACCCATAATTTACCACTTTATTGACAGAATTATTAATGACAGAATTAAATGTTTTGGGTGAACTAACCTTTTTAATGTTAATCAAATCAGTTATGATAACCACTTTATTGTCATTTTAGATTGAACAATGTAGACCAGTGATTCCCAACCCCCGGTCCCCGGACCGGTGCCGGTCCGTGGACCCGTTAGTACCGGGCCTTGAAATATTCCCAGAATAATGTTTCTTTTTTTCTTTTTTATAATAATAATAATTTTCGTTTTTATATGCTTTTTTAAGTGCTATGACGTCATGTTATTTAATCCAAAACCTAAACAATAAATAGATTAAAATGTGTTTCTTTGAGCGCCTTGCGATTGCTTAGCAACGCGTCATATCTGAACGGAGTGCAAAAAAGCGCGCTGCACCTGAAGTGACAGAGAAGTGGAGAGATGAGCGGGCCGCGATATTTTTTTCAATGGCTAATTTCATTGCGGACAGTTCTGGTAAAAGGAAAGGCGATGACCAACTCGAAAATAGCGAGAGAGAAAAAGTCACGCTTCATAAATACGATACCTCATACATTATGGATTTATGACAACAGGCGATTCCGTGGCGCCAAATCCGTTGTGTATTATTTGTGGTGAAAAACTGTAAGCTGGTTTTCGTTCATATTTGTGAAGCAGACCTTTTTAAATTTCGTTTTATTGTATCCTGGAATTTTTGTGCATTGTTTTGGATGCATATGTTTTTTATGGATGCTCAGGAAGAACAGCTGGTCTTGTGCACAGCTACAAATATAGTAATATCAATAAGCAGTTCATGCTCACATTAAAATAGTTTTGTTCTCATTGGTCTGATTTGGTATTTTTTGTTAAAGGTTAAAGTTTAATCTCTAATTTTATACTTTTAAAAATGATTGGTTGAAATCACTAATTTATGTGTTTGCTATTGTATTCTGAAACTGTCTGACTGTTGAAACTGGCACTTATTTTCATACAATTAGCCTTTGTTGTCACCTGTTGGTGTGTGAAAACACTAAGTTGCTGTTGAAGTGATTGTCTTTAGTGGTTCTGGAGAGATTTGACAGGTGAAATGGACTGGTATTTTCATACAATTTGCCATTACTGCCACCTGCTAGTGAGTGAGTGCTGTGTGAGTTGCTTTTGAAGTAGACCTAATTGTATGGCAGTAAAGGGAAATATTTTGTGAACCGGTCTGAAAGTTTAAAAAGATTGGTATATTCATACAAGTAGCCTTTGTTGCCATCTAGTTCATTATGCAAATAAATGATCTGTTACTGTTTTACACAGTGATATGTTCCAAACGATGCATCTTAAAATTGACAACTGGTCCCTGGAATTTTTTTTATGAATATGCTGGTCCCTGGCACAAAAAAGGTTGGGAACCCCTGATGTAGACAATCATGTTAAAGGGGTCATGAACTGAGAAATCAATTTCCTTGAGACATATAAGAGGTCATCATACTATAACAATATCCTGTAAGTTTCAGAACTGAAAACTTCCTTGTTAGTCCAATAAAAGCTTTTATTGACACCAGGCACACCGAACAACAGGTTTTTGAAAGTGAGGATCTATGACGTCAAAGGGTATCAAACACCGCCTCCGCAGAAGATGATCAACGCTTACTTCAACACTGCCTCTTTAGCCCCGCCCACCGATTCGCGCATTACATGAAACTTATTATAATATGCAAAACTGTTATCCAATCATAGCAGTGGGCGTTTACTTCCAAGTCTTCAATGCGGCACGCCCATAAAAACCGAGCGTTTCAGGAGCTAGGCTCAAAATCAGGGCAGAAAATAGCCTATTACTTATTTATTTTGATGGTTTTGAATGTAAAAATCAAGCGAACATCATAAGTTGACTTCAGACAACAATATAATTTTTTTTTAAAAAGCCAGTTCATGACCCCTTTAAATCTGATCTCCACAGCCCCCTCATGACCTCCAGGCCTCTCGTGCACCGGGCGCCACCAAAGTGAGGAAGACCATCAGCAGTCGAGTGCACGAGGCAGTGAAGGCCATCGCACTGGTGCACAATGTGACTCCGGTGTACGAGTCCAACGGTGTGACGGATCAAGCGGAAGCTGAACAGCACTATGAAGACACATGCAGGGTGTACCAGGCCTCCAGTCCAGACGAGGTACTGCAGTCTTATTCATGATGCTCAAATCACCCTTATATAAAATAACCACAAAGGTTTAGCATTAGTTAACTACTTTAGTTAACGTGAACTAAGAATGGACAATACTTCTGAATTATTTATTAATCTTACTTCATTTTAATCTCAGCATTTACTGATACATTATTGAAATCAAAAGTTGTATTTGTTAACATTAGTTAATGCACTGTGAACTAACGTGAACAAAACAATGAACAACTGTATTTTTATTAACTAACTTTAACAAAGATTAATAAATACTGTAATAAATGTATTGCTCATTATTATTTCATGTTAGTTAATACATAAATGTTAACAAATGAAACCTTATATGAAACTGTATACAGTATAATATAAATGATTACAATTCATATTTAAAAAAAAATAGCATTCATAAAACATGAGCATTTAAATAACATAACATGACCATTTGAACTATTTAAAAACTTTTTAAAAAGCTGAACAATTTGTTGTTACACACACACACACACACACACACACACACACATACATACATATATATACACACACACACACCACACACACACACACACACACACACACACACACACATATATATATATATATATATATATATATATATATATATATATATATATATATATATATATATATATATATATATATATATATATATAAATATATATAAATATATATAAATATATATAAATATATATAAATATAAATAAATATATAAATAAATATATAAATATATAAATAATTCGGGGGGGAAATCGTTCTCGTGTATGTGAGTCTAGACACATTTCATCCTCCCCTGCGCAGGTATTAGATGATTCACAAATGATGATTCGATCCTTTGGCATATTCACTTCTGCAGCCGATCACTTCTGCAGATGTGCTGTCTCGTATTCGATTATTTCTGGCCAGGAGCGAGTGATGCATGCAGTGATCAATCGGCCCATGCTGTGGTTACGTGGGCACCAAACGCATCATTACTGGTTTGGTTTTCACCACTGCATGCCAGCGCACTGACTGTGTGTGTGTTCAGGGAGACACTGACTAACTGCATTCATGTTCTGGAGCAGAAGCCCTGACGACTGTCGGAAAGACACGACACAACGACCTGGTGTTCTTTTGGAGACGTTTGTTGCTTCTTTAGCCATGCTTTTCTTTCCCCTGATATTAAAGGAAATCGAATTAAAGTTCATACACCAAGTTTTTAGAATTTTAGTATTTCTATTCATGTTGGCTTCATATCTTTGTGAAGCCAAATTTTTTTTAAATAAATGACTCTAAAATGTCAACATTTTTCTTTCTTGAAAACATTTGAATACTACGGAGCCCCTAAAGGGACCTTTGCAAAAATACAAATATACAGACTTTCACGTGCTCACGAGAAACACACACGATAGTTTATTTTAATACACATCCTAACCATTATTTAAAAAATTTTATTAGATTTTGCTAACAATTAATACCATTTGAGAGTCTGAACTAACCTGTGATATAAAAAGATAAAATTATCTGAACTTTTTTTTAAAGGACTTTGACAGTCATAAGGGGCTACCGTTCTCTCTGTGATGTCATTTCCTTCCTGTTTTATGGTTTTCTTGTCACGTGCCAATAACATTCCTGCATTGTTGGCTCTACTACACTGTCTTTCATTTGGTGAATTAAAGTTTTTAAAATATTGATGTTTTAAAACCAAAAAAAAATGTTTAAGAAAAAATTTTACCTAAATATTTCTTACTTGTGTTTTTAATTCAGAAATTGAAAACGTTCATCATAGAAACATTATTTTAGTTTTTAAAGAAGAAAAAAAAAAAGAAAACATTCATCATAGAAGAGAAAATAAATATGCTTTAAAAAATTAAGACCTAAATATATTTTACTTAAAAGTTGTTTTTTATTTTAATATTTTTTATTAAAATATTAATATTTTAAAAAAAAATATATATAGAAAAATAAGATCTAAATATTTTTTTAATTAATTCAGAAATTGAAAACACTTTTTTTTTTTTTTCGCTTTATTCATTGTTTCTTTTTAAATTAATAGATCTGAACACACACAAATAGTTTGAACAATTTCTTCTCAAAATGCTTCAAAGTGGCATCTCTTATTCTGTGCATATCTTGTGTACGCCTCATTTGTTGGTTTCTAACAGCGAGGGCAGTTTTTCGGCAGCAGTCCGCCCATCTGGATACTGTGAGATATGTTATTAGCAGCTAGTCAGGGAGGGCATAAGAAATCGGGGTTTTTGATCTCTCTGTAACCCTTGGTCTGGAAGTTATTGGGCAATAACTTCTGCCTCCCAGAAATACCCCCCTTCAGCATCACACTAATGGATGGCATCTGGTTTGCCTTTATCTTCACGTTCCCTGAAGAGAACATGTTTATAATTGGTGGCTCATTGCATACTTGCATTTTTTTGCACCACACGTCCAAAAAACAGTTGCAGGAAACGAGTCGAGATGTTAAAACGAAATGGTTCTGTGTTTGATTTTGAGTTCGTTTTTGTTTAAGAAAACCGCATGTGGCACGTTTAAGTAATTTGCTTACAGTGCAGACAAGAAGCCCGACTTCCTGTTTGTTTATGACATTTGTTTATGAAACTCAGCAGTTTGCAAATGCGGAAATGTTTAATATATTATGTTTTATCTTTTGATCTGCTTCTCTCATGCACTAGGTGTCTCTGGTTCAGTGGACGGAGAGTGTGGGACTGACGCTGGTGGGCAGAGATCAGTCTTCTATGCAGCTGAGGACACCTAGTGGACAAATTCTCAACTTCACCATCCTGCAGATTTTCCCCTTTACCTACGAGAGCAAACGCATGGGCATCATAGTGCGCGTGAGTGGTGCATGCAGCAGTTTTGGATCATCTTAAACCGAAACATAGGTGTCTGTAAACTCCCTTAGCTTATAAAATGACCTGTTCGACATATAATAGGGAACCAAAAAGTCAGAGATCACGTAAAAATCTGGATGCAAAAAATAAGTGAAATTGGTCTGTGTATTAAATTATAAAAATGCAAAATACAAGCATTATCACTGCTAGTCTGAGATTTTGAAGCTGCAGTTTTGTAATTATTTGATGTATTTTGTCATGTTTAATGGGTAGTTGATGGTTTAGAATTGTTTTTAATTTTTGTAAAATTGCAGGCAAGTTGACCTCATATTAATTGAGATATTACGCACTTGTATCTTTAAAAAAAAAAATTGTCACACCACAGGACAATTATTGATTAATTAGGGTGGCCAAATAAATGTGTTAACATTTGTTAATGCATTAGACTGGCAATGAAAAAGACTTTTACAGCATTTATTAATGTTAATTTCTACATAAATACATTATTACATAATGAATTTTTAAAATTTTAAGCATTAGTTAATGCATTATGAACAAACATAAGTTAACAACAAACAATATTAAATATGTAAATTAATTTAAAAATAAAATAAGATTATAAATTATGAATTTTAATAAAAGTCATTATACATTAAATGTATGAATTAATTTGAAAAGAAACTAAAATTATAAATTAACCTGGATGGATAAAGTCTGTAAAAATGATTGTTCGCTGAGTGCGTTTACATGCACCCTCATAATGCGATTATAATGTGATTTTGGCAATATTGCCTTTAAACTTTACCTCATGTAAACACAACACTTCCATCAAACTAATGCGATTAAGCTCATAATCGTAGTAACCATAACAGCATTAAACTGTGGCGTACGCCGATTTTAATCACAATAAACAGGCAAGTAAACGCCTTAATCTCATTATTACCGCTCTGACCAAAGTGTGCGTGTGCTCGGACGTTCACGTGTGTTTTTCACACAACTTCATGATTCATGAATGAACTCAGTGACATTATTCTGAAGTTTTCCTTCTACTCTGAATCGCTAAAGTCTCTGCTACTGATCTTAGTGTCTGGCAAATATTCATTTGAACACCCTAGTATCTTTTGCACTGGCGAGAACCACTCACACTTGCTCCAGAAAACGTGAAAATCTAGTTTGTACTCTACCCTTTTAAACAATGTGATAATTGAAGATCAGCCCCCAAAATTATATGACTAGACTGGCTGTTATCTGAGAAAGTTGTGACCCTGCCCTGGGCTTGATGACTAACTCTCCCCGAACAAACTCTCAGCTATTGTTGTTGGCCTGGACTGAAGCCTGTATCGGTGTTTCAGGAAATCAGCAACTGAACCTAGTTTCCTCTGCAGAATCCTTTAAAACACCTTCAGGGACGATCAAGGATCTCCCATAATGCTTGGAAAAAAACTGTCTCGCTTACCTGTGAACTTTTCCTGTTTCGTTTGGTACATTGAGTATCATTGATCCTGATTTCTAGTGTTGCCATATTCCTCAGTGTCCACTCTATACATAAATGACAAATCGTTTATTAACAAAACATATTCTGCTCATGTTTGTTAGGATGAATCCAGCGGGGAGATTACGTTTTACATGAAGGGTGCTGATGTGGTGATGGCTGGGGTTGTTCAGTACAACGACTGGCTGGAGGAAGAGGTCATTTCACTTTTTTCAAAGTTAAACAAATACAATATTATATTACGTAATGCTTATGCCAAGAAGCTTCGTGACTTGTATGTTGAGAATTTGCTTTCTTCCTTCTTTATCAGTGTGGGAATATGGCCAGGGAAGGTTTGAGGGTGCTAGTGGTGGCCAAAAAATCCCTAACAGAAGAACAATACCAAGATTTTGAGGTGAGTTTCCAACACTTAGTCATTAGAAAGTCCGCTATGGAATAAAATGCAGTGGTGAACATTTAGTATTTTGTTTATGCTAAAAAAAATAGATGTAGACGTATCTTATGTACATCAAGGCTGCTTTTATTTGAGACTAGTTAGATTGTGAAATATTATTACCATTTAAAATAACTGTTTTCTCTGTGAAGATATTGTAAAATGTAATTTATTCCTGTGATCAAAGCTGGATTTTCAGCATCATTACTCCAGTCTTCAGTGTCACATGATCCTTTAGAAATCATTCTATGATGATGATTTGATGCTCGAGAAACATTTATGATTATTGTCAATGTTGAAAACAGTTGTGCTGATTAAATTATTTATGAAAACCGTTATACATTTTTATACATTTCGTATTTTGGATGAATAGAAACTTCAAAAGAACAGCATTTATTAGAATTTTTTTAAGCATTATATATGTAGTACTACTACTAATAATAATATATAAGATAAATATAATAAAAATAATTAATAATTATATAATTAAATGATTATAAAAAATTATTTATTATAAAAAAAAATATATAAAAAGTATTTAAAAAAGAAAAGAAAAGAAGACAATAATGGCAAATTTACTCTGGGCAGTAGATCTGATTTACACGTCACCAAGTTGTGTGCGGCGTCTTTCACAGAGGGTTTTAGCCATTAGGTTACGACTGGCTGACGGCCATTTGACTCTCAAATGACAAATAGTTCGACTCAAGCTATAACAGAGTAAGTCACCTTTTTAGAGCTGTCAGTCAATTCAAATTTTAATCAAATTATTTACATTCAAGGTTGACTTAATCTGATAAAGACAGGGTGCAAGATTCATTGCAGTAATTTTTTATCACTTTTTGTAATTAAAAGCACTAAACTGACAGCTTATTAACAGCTTGACTTTCTTTTCCATTAGTGATTTGAGGAGGTAAAGCAGTGGCCAAAAGTGATGTCCAGGGGGATATTTGTTTTTAATGACCCTACAAGTTTGATTAAACCATCAATATATGATAAATATTTTATTTTATGTTTTTAAAAAATATATATATTTTAAATATGATGGAAGAAAAAACACTAAACTTGGTTAAGGTATCTGACAAAATTATTAAGCAAAAAAGGCAAACAGGTTTTACTTTACTATGCAAAACAGGAAACCTCATAACTTGACTGCAACCTAATCAGTTTTTAATATTTTGTTGGTTCTCTCTTGTTTTTGCATGTTCATATTTTTTTATGACATCTTGACCAAAAATTATGTCCGTACAATTTGGCATGTTTCATTGCGTTATCATCACAAAAACAATTGACTCCAAGCACGACTACATAAAATGTGTAAAAAATCTGTACAAAAAAAAAAAAAAAAAAAAATAGATAGATGGATAGATAGATATATAATATTTTAATAAAATGTGAAGATTTTCCTAGGTTGGACATCACTTTTGACCACTACTGTAGATATTGAGAGAAACAATTTCTGTGTTTTGTTTAAGACACAGAATAGTGATTCTTAACTGGTGGGTTGTGACCCAAAACTGAGCCACAGGTTTGTGTGACGGTCATGAACAGCTAGAAAAACAGCTAAATGCAATTAATAACATGCATCTAACCATATGATGGTGCATTATTAGAATTGTAATATAAATAGGCTTTAAAAAGGAGGAGAAAAGACACTTGTTCTTGATCACCAGATGGTGGATCCAGTTGTGCTGAAATCAAAATATTTTGGTGCAATGTCATGTTACTGTTGCTTGGTAATATGACTATGCCAATAAAATATGTGGGCAATGTGTCAATTTTCCTTTTCGGCCTGTATCATATAGATAGCTTTAGATTTCTTGGTGTTAATGTCAAAATTAATAAGGGTCATGTTTGATTTTAAAGACATTTGCTGCATTTTAACTTACTTGTGAAGTGTCCAATGTAAAACGGGGTCCTGAGAACCGCTGGTATAGACGGTGACCTTTGGATGTTTATAACTACAATATCCAGGTGCTGATCTATATTTATCCCGATTAAACGGTTTCCTAGCAACCATCCATCGTCAACAGTAATTGTCAAAGAAATGTAACATGTTTTCCACAGGGAACACCCCCAAAACGAACGTTACCCCGCCCACACGCACAGAGAAAGAGTTGTTTCTTCTCACAGGCCCACGTTCCCACTCTCAGAGCTGAAGTGTGTAATTGTGTTTGAGCGAGTGGGCGGCAGTGACTCACCGAGTGTGTGAGTCACCAAGTGAGAGTGTGTTCCTGTGTTACTCGCACTCGCACACATTGTTTGGTCTTTATCTCACTGTGATTGTGGGCCGTGGCCTCAAAACTGCGCTCTGGCTTCGCTCAACAGAGTGGCAAATCTTTTTGAGGGGTCAAAGCAAGGCTGTGTCATTTTGACACTGATTATTTGATTGCCGATGCCTCTGGTTTGGAGTATCAGGGGTCTGAACTTTCTCTTTTGACATGTCTGATATGTTTGCTTTGATTTCAGGAAAAAATACTGAGCAGTGTTAAGAGATGAATTTTAGCTAATAACCATAAAAGATATAGAACATGTGAAAAACATGAACAAATGTAACACACAATATGATATTGTTAGATCAATAGATGTTTGTAGACTGAAAAATACCATTATAACAGTATTATAAATAAGTTTTATAAGGAATACTATTAAAATGTATTAATCGTGATTAAGTTTGTAAAGAAGTATGTAAATATATATATGTGTGTGTGTGTGTATATATATATATATATATATATATATATAACTTTTTTGATAGATGCAATCACGATTTATTGATTTGACAGCACTAATTTTGTCAAGATAATTATAAAAATATATAATTATATTAAATATTTTTTATTTGTTATTATAATTATTATTATATTATTGTCAATAGTACTATAAGAAATTATTTGTGTTATTATAATTATTATTATATTATTGTCAATAGTACTATAAGAAATTATTTGTATTATTATTATTATTATTATTATTATGTATATATATTTAATGTATTAAATAACACACTTGCCTAATTTGCTATTAAAGCATATTATCTTAATAGTTAAGTCTTTCCTTTAAAGAGGAACTGTATACATTACATATATATTAATTTATGTATGGAAATTTGTCTTTAAATATAATCACATTAACTCCAAAAAACATCAGATTATTTATTATTATTGACATCATTTATTTTGGAAACATTGATCTGTGTGCCCAGATCAGCTGGATTCATTAATGTACAAGAGTCATCAATATATTCTTTATTTATTTTGAATTATTCATACTCAAGGTTTTATTTTTGGTGGATAGTTGTAAGTCTATATAAGCCCCTAAAATAAATGTGTGTTAATATGTTGTGTGTAACATGTGTGCCGCAGGCTCGCTACATCCAGGCCAAGTTGAGCGTGCACGATCGCTCGCTGAAGGTCGCCACAGTGATCGAGAGTCTGGAGATGGAGATGGAGCTCTTGTGTCTCACTGGGGTGGAGGACCAACTACAGGCTGATGTCAGACCCACTCTGGAGATACTGCGCAACGCTGGCATCAAAGTCAGTGTCTGCACGCACAACATGCACATACAATGAGATTTTAATGAGCTACGGAGCACAATGCGCCAAAAATAGAAGCGCTCATCAAAATCTTGACATGCAACGCTCAGTTGGTGGTTGCAACTGGTTAGAACAGAAACTCAAATTAACTTAAGAGATGGGATTTATCAATGCTTATTGCTTGGTTTTTCTAACACTGAAATACACTATATAGTTGCATTTCTGCAGTCTGTCACGTGTAGAATTTCACTGTACGTTTCTAAAATGGGTTGTTTGTTGACGTGTTGTTAACACAAGTGCTTGGGTACATCAATGTCAGGCCTAATTGAACGAAACCTGTTCTTTGTCCAGGTTTGGATGTTGACCGGGGACAAATTAGAGACTGCAACCTGCACAGCCAAGAACGCCCATCTAGTGACCCGCAATCAGGACATCCACGTGTTCAGGCCTGTAAGTCCTCTCCAGACTTCTTATTTCAACCTTCATTTTTAAATAGGTCATATCTTGCACTTCTAAAATGATTTATCAACCCCCCCACCCTCAGGTTAAGCAATAAAGTTCCTTGCACCAGAAATTATATCCTATTCTCACCCTAAAACTAAAAGATTGACTAGCCTCAGTGCAGGAGAAATGAGTAAGGCTTTACTGGTTGCAAATCTTTCATTATGTTATAGTAGATATTTTAATGGTGCCTGAATCTTTCTGATGATTCAGAAATGAGAGACCATGAGCAAAGAATGCTGCCTGATATTGCAAACCACCTTGACCATAACATAAAAGACATAATCGCTCACAAATGTATATATATATATATATATATATATATATATATATATATATATATATATATATATACTGTTCAAAAGTAATGGGTTGGTAAGATTTATTTTATGTTTTTGAAAGAAGTGTCTTATGCTCACCGAAGCTGCATTTATTTGATCAAAAATACAATAATAATTTGATTCTAATATTGTAATATTATTGCAATTTAAAATTACTGTTTTTGTTTTAATATATTTTAAAATGTAATTTATTCCTGTGATTCAAAGCTGAATTTTTAGTCTTAAGTGTCACATGATCCTTCAGAAATCATTCTAATAGAAACATTTCTTATTATTATCAATGCTGAAAACAGTTGCGCTGCTTAATATATTTGTGGAAAACCACTATACTTTTTTTTTTCTTCAGGATTCTTTGATGAATAAAAAGTTCAAAAGAATCTTTTATAACAGTATAAATGTCTTTGCTGTTACCTTTGATCAATTTAATGCATCCTTCCTGAATACAAGTATTAATTTCTTAAAAAAAATTTTTTTAAAACATCGTAATGACCCCAAAATTTTGTAGTAGTGTGCATGTAAGCTCATAAAAAAAAAAAAGTCTCCCAAGTGTCTCCAACACAAATGTGGTCCACAGCTTGATTGAGTTTAGTAGCGTTCTGAGAAGCAAACAGGGAAAGTAGCATCCTGTGCCCTCTCTATGTGAAACATGACTCTACGAGCTGTTGTGGAGTTCCCATGTGGCATGCTGCCACAGAAAGATAGGACGCTCTGAGGAAGGTTGAATCTTCCCCACAGCAGCGGTTCCTGGAAACAGAAGACAATGGCTGGCACAACATGAAAACAAGCACCTCGTTCCCTCTGGATCGAAGAGGCATCTGGATTGGCTTCCTCATGGACACAAATGGCATCCAGATTGAAGTCTGGTGTGTTTAAAATTGACGGATGAATTGCTCTGGTGCGAACGTCCAACAATTAGAAAACATCCTCCGTTGGCGAAGAGCTTCGGGTAGATTTATGTGAACAAAATTGGTTGTGGTTCATGCTTCGGGAATAGTTCACCCGATAATTGTATACTCACCTTCATGTCATTCCAAACCTGTGTGATGTTTCTCGTATGGAAAAGAGCAGCCTGAACATTCTTACTAACTACTCTTTTAGTAGTTCACAGCAGAAAGAAAGTCATATACGTTTGAAAATGACTTTGAGTTTGTTTACTCCTTCAACCTTTCAATCTAACATCTCAAGAAAGCCATATCTGCCCAAAGCCATCTGTAAATACAAAAACAACAGTTACTAATGGTGAACTTCCTGTGTGAAACTTGCAGACAGCAGGCAATGTAAACCTCACAGTTTAGACGGTTGCGCTGATAGCTAGTTGAGTCTGCCATGGTCTGCCACCCAACTGACAGCTGAAGTTAATATCTCAGTCTCATGATCTTGCTGTGGTTCACCGCTGAGATCATTATCCGAGTGGCTGATTGTGTGTTTGTATGAGAAAACACACTCCTAATGGTGATCTCTCCGATGTGTTGCAGGTAACCACTCGAAGCGAAGCTCACCTTGAGCTCAACGCCTTCAGGAGGAAACACGACTGCGCGCTGGTGATATCGGGAGACTCTCTGGAGGTAATGTGAGCCCACATGTACACATTACATTTGAACCAACCCCTTACACTTTTGCAAACTTTAGAGCGTAACTCAACTCAAGAGACATTGAAAAGAAAGCAGAATCTTGAGCTATTACTTCTCTAAGCATCATGTCGGACAGTTTTGCATTGGCAAGAACCACTCGCATTTTCATTAGAAATTTATATGAACTTGAATCAGAGTTCTGATTAATCTGTAGATATGATAAGTGTAAAACATGATTAATATAATGAGGTTAAAGGCCCTGTTTACACCTGGTATTAAGAAGCGTTTTGGTCGATCGGATCACAAGTGGACGAGACTAAATACAGGTGTAAATGGGGTCTAAACTGTTTTGAGCTTGTCAACTTACAATCACTTCCAGAGGTAACCGGATATCCAGACCGGATTGCTTTTGTAGTGTAAACCTTCATGTGGTCGAATGTGTTCGAACAGCCACAAAACACCGCCTACTCTCCGCCTGCTGACCTAATGTGTAAAAGTTATGGGAAGAGCTCTAGCCAGACGGGATTCAAACTTTGTCGGCTGAAGATCCAAATTTAGTTTGAAGATGAAAAACGTACCAAGCACAATGTTCTCTCACCATTCCTGATTTCTAACACACTCACAGTGTTCAGTGTGATCTTGCGGCTGTCGGAGCAGAAACGAAAGCTGATGCTCTCCGTATGCTTTTCTGTCGTCGCTCTTATGTAAATTGCGCTAGCTTATTTCTTATTGAAAGATCTGAAAAAGCCCATACAAACCTTCCCTCGAAGAAATCAGGACAGAAGTGGTTAAAAGTGGACAAAAGAGACGGATTAAAACACCAGGTGTAAACGGGAATGTCTCTCCCTCGTCTACTTGATCCGATCGACTAAAACACATCTTAATACCAGGTGTAAATGTGATTCATTTATTAGTCTCAAATGTGTGTAATTCATGTGAAATTCACAGATGACATTATGTGGATTTTATATTCTGTTAATATAAAATCAGTTAATATAATCTCATAATGTTTGAATTTTTAGTAAATGACCAGTTTGGTCAATAGCTTGATTTATTTATTTATCCTAAACATTGAGGTTTTGTGTCATTCTGTGTTGTACAGTATTAATTTGTTCTGTCTGATGTCTCGTTGAATGGCCTGTTCTCAGTCCTGTTGTTGTTGCTGCTGCAGGTCTGTCTGAAGTATTACGAGTATGAGTTTATGGAGTTAGCGTGCCAGTGTCCGGCCGTCGTGTGCTGCCGCTGTGCTCCCACACAGAAAGCTCAGATTGTACGTCTGCTGCAGGAACGCACCGGCAAACTCACCTGTGCCGTGGGTGAGTATGCAGAAGCCATTGACACTGTGCACTTCCTCTGCCACTAAATCAATTAAATATACAGTGACATATTGTTGTAGACTCTCCTCGACAAAAACCCAATTGGATTTTCCCCTTGGCTTTTGGGTTATTGTAGAAAATAAGCTTTGTGATCTTCAAAAGTTTGGGCGAGTGAAAGAATTTTACTTGCCCAACTGGACAAGTAGCCTTATTAAAACTTCAGTGACAAAAAATAACTAGGGAAGCAAGAATGATTCTGATTTTATTACATTCATTGTAAACAGCGATTGATAACGGATAGTGTATTTCTGGTTACAAGATCGCACTGTTTTTGTTTACCTATGGTCATGAATAAACACAGACATAAATTAAGTAATAAAAAATATCAGTATTATTTAACTTTTTTAATAAATATAATAGGAATGAACAGCAATTGTCCCCCAGTTTCACAGACAAGGCTTAAGCTAGTCCCAAACTAAAATGTTTGAGCTGTTTTAACTGAAAGCAACTTGCACTGATATATCAATATGATATATACAATATGTCAGTGCCATTGTTTTGTCTCAACATGCACACCAGTAATGTTTTCTTTTTTCTTTTTCTAAGGCACATTTATAAAAGCTACTTAAATGTCCCACTTGAACGAAGGCCTAATCCTGGCTTAATCTAAGCCCTGTCTGTGAAACCCGCCCTGTAATGTACAGAACAAATCTAGATAACTAGCTAAAGATAACTGTTTAGTACTATATAGTGCTTTCAATATCATCCAGTTCAGCCCTTTTCTGATATTTGGAAAAAACTATGCATTAATATTAGCTGATACCATCATCAATATATAAGTTTCCATTGCACGTTTAATCTTGACATGTGACATAACATCAGTTTTATTGCCCTTTCATAAGGTCTGGGTCACGGCACCAGCTGTCTCTGGCTCATCGTTCACTGTTTTCTCTTTCTCAGGGGATGGAGGAAATGATGTCAGCATGATCCAGGAAGCAGACTGTGGCGTGGGAGTGGAGGGCAAAGTAAGAGCTACCAGTTCCCCGAGCAGCAGCCCTGTCACACACACTGTCGCCTTCTTCCGGAGTCTTCCCTCCATCTGCGCTTACTGCGTCAAACACACGCCGTACACAGGCTCTTTTCAGACCTCTGCTGAGAGATTCTCACATTTCTTACATTACATGGCACTGAAAGCATGTAAAATGACTCCAAACTTTTTCACGCAACAACTTCCCATGACTGATTTACAGCGTGTTAGTTTTAAATCAAAATTCAGCCTATTTATTTTCTAAATAGAAGTTTCTGCTCTTATTTATGTTATTTTAAAGAATACAATGTCTGTTTTTCTATATTTGTAATTGAAATAACTATCTCAGCCCCTAAAACAACTTTAATTGGTAATCATATTTTATTTTATTTCACTTAAGCGGTAAGGTATTTCAGGCCATGCTATATTGAGTGTATTGGCATAACATTTTATTATTCTTATTTATTTAGATTTTTATTTTATTTATTTTACTTTATTTTATTTTATTTGAGACCATGCTTTTTGTTTATTAGCATTTAACAACCAACTAGTCAATTAATGTGTTCAGCTAGTTTATCTAAAGGTTTTTTCATCTTGATATTTATTATTATTATTATTATTATTTTATTATTATTATTTATTTTATTTTAAAAGTTCGGCTAGGGATATAATGCATATGAAAATTTCTTGCTGTATTAATCAATCAGGACTATCCATATTAATATCAGAAATATGTCACATTACGGATGTCAAATACTTTACGAATGGCGCATCATGTTGTCTAAGGACCACCAAAGATTTCAAAATAAGTAATGAAAAAAAAACTTCAATTGACACCACTGGAAAGTCTGATTTCAGGAATCCCATCCGGAGGTGGACTGCCAATTTAGAAACACATTTTAGACGTTAGACGTTTTATGAGTCTAAATGTACCTAAAATACAAAGTTGACCCACTTGTTATGCGTCAAACGAGATTTCCTGGTCATCAAAATGAGACGTTATGAGAAGGTTAATTGATATTGAGTCATTCATGACTAACACAGTAAGCCTTGATAGACTTTGACGTGGTTAGATGGGAAGTTGTTATTTTTTGTGTTTTTTTTTTTTTTTTTTTTTGCTTTACCCAGTCACTCCTAGACTACCCAGTGATCCAAAGATGCTTAATATAGCCCGGCTTAATCTAGAAAACATTCTTGCTTGTGGTCCAAAAAAGCGTGTGTAAGCGCTCTGACCTGTTTGTTTATTTATCTGCGTGTGCAGGAAGGGAAGCAGGCGTCTCTGGCTGCAGATTTCTCCATCACTCAGTTTAAGCACTTGGGCAGACTGCTCATGGTCCACGGCAGAAACAGCTACAAACGGTCCGCTGCACTCAGCCAGTTTGTCATCCACCGGAGTCTCTGCATCAGCACCATGCAGGTAGTGTCTGCTCGAGTAATTATCCAGCACTAGCCCATGAATCACAGTAGCTGCAAATAAACAGTGTAGTGTTGAAGGTTTCAGGTCTTAAATAAAAGAACATGTATTGGTCTAAACTACACACACACACACACATATATATATATATATATATATATGTATATGTGTGTGTATATGTATGTGTGTGTATCTATGAATTATATATTAATTATTAATTTAGTGTCTGTGAATAATTTAAATATTACAGTTTTTATAACACTAACAAAAAAAGAACCCAAAACTACCATGCTATAATTTTTTTTTTTTTTTTTTTTTTTTAAACATATACCAATGTATTACCATAGTTTTTGGAGATACACCATGATTTCTTTACACGATTTCAATTATTTTGGATGAGCAATCATAGTAATAATAGCAATTTTCGGGATCTGTCCCATGGTAATGTTGAAATATTTTATTTTATATATTACAAATAATATTTATTTATATTATTATAATTATATTTATTTTTTGATATAATACCATGGTAAAACCATAATTTTTGCATGTGTACAATGGTCATTCCATGATAAAACAAAACACTAAACTTGTCAGTATTTATCTCACAAAAAAAAAAAGGCAAACTACAGCTACATGTTTGTTTGTTTTTTTACTATGCAAAAAACTACATACATTGACTACAACATAATCAGTTATTTTGTTAATATTATTCTCTTGTTTATGCATGTGTTCATAATTTCTTTGCATTACAGCCTGGCCAAAAAATGTCCACACAATTTGGCAAGTTTCATAAAACAATTGACTCCAAGCACAACTACGTAATATGCTTACAAAATCTGTAACAAATTTTTAATAAGGGTGAAGATATTGCCAGACATCGCTGTTGGCCACTGCTGTACACTGAAAAAATACCGTTGCATATGAACATGGTAATCATTTAGTACTGTGATGTATATCAAAGTACCATTGTATTGCCATCTAATGCAATTGCTGTACTATTGTACCACTGCAGCAGTTTTCTGACAGGACTAATGAATATACCATGCCTTTAGTTGCCTGCTGTCTTATATTTCTGCTGATGTTTTTCTTCCCATGTGTCCTCACAGGCCGTGTTCTCCTCTGTGTTCTACTTTGCATCTGTTCCACTTTATCAAGGCTTCCTCATTATCGGGTGAGTGTGCGGGTGATGATGACTCATTTGCACTCGGTGAAATCTCTCTGGCATTTCAGCCATGTGTTTCAGACAGCTCTGACATTAGAGGATCGCTGAGGGATTTGTTCCATCAAGAGTCACGGTCACTGAGCTAGAAGAAGCTCGCCAAAGCTGATGTCCATCAAAAGAGTCTTTGTGAAGCCTGTGATGAACAAGGGGTTAAAGCGGACAGGCTCTTCTAATTCAGCGAAGATGAGTTCAGGACAGGGAGAGAATAAAGCTGAAATTTCACCCACACTAGTACAGCGGTGAATCAATCTAGATCTGTCACTTTGACTTTCTATGCATATGAAATATATGTGGGCGATTCCATGTTGGGCGCATTTTACTTTTATTAACAGATAAATGTCAGAGCTTGATGTTTTCAGTTATTCTCTCAAAGAATTTCCCTGGCTTGGATTAGTTATGAAAAAATCTTTTTTAAATTTAATTCTTTCTAGTTATATATTTTAAAATATGCAGTTGGCTTGAAATTGTATTTTTGTGAGTGCAAATCATAAAATCCTTGTCCAGTGATGATAGATAATTGGAAAATCATTGGTCTGATGGTCTGGTAATTAAATTAGAAACATGAAAATATCCTGAACAACATCTCGGTATCACGGTTTCCACAGAAATATGAAGCAGCACAACTGTTTTCAACATTGATAATAAGAATAAATGTTTCTTGTGCAGCAAATCGGCATATTAGACTGGAGTTAAAATTCAGCTTTTCCATCACAGGAATAAAAATACATTTTAGAAATAGAAAACATAATTTTAAACTTTTTTTATAATTGATTGCAATATTTTAACATTATTTTAAATTGTAATAATATTTCACAATATTAGTTTTTTTTGTGTGTTTTTTTTGTTTGTTGATCAAGTAAATTCAACCCTAGCAACTTTATTGTATTTTAATTTGTCTGTGCCGATGTGCCTTACAGCTACTCCACTATCTACACAATGTTTCCTGTTTTCTCCCTGGTTTTGGATAAAGATGTCAAGTCTGAGGTTGCCATGTTATATCCTGAACTTTACAAGGATCTTCTAAAGGTATTTGACCCTATCATTCTCAAATGAATAGCCTACACTATTTAGTTAATGAATCTTTTGTGTTTTTTAAAAATATTAATAACTGTGATTGTTTGCAGGGACGGCCTCTCTCATTCAAAACGTTCTTGATATGGGTCTTGATCAGTATCTACCAAGGTAAGCGAATAATGTGGTTATTGTACCATATGGTGCAATGCATGAACTTTGCAACAACCTTCACTCAACAAAGTAGTTGTGCTGTAAATTGAGTAGACCATTTATGTCTCCCACTGACTGAAGCGTATCTGTGTTTGTAATGTCCATTCAGAGGCTTGTTAAGAAAGCAGCAGCAGTAGCACAGTGTGGTGAATGTTGTTTCATCCAAACAAAACCCACACACGTGTTTTTGCTCGCCCGCACTGAATAGTTTATTTGTGTCTGTGGCTACAATAGTCGAATAACACAAGGAGGTTTTCCACGATTGCTTTTTGAGCCGCACTAGCAGCCTCCACCCTGCTGTCTTTGTGTGTAAATCTCTCAGCGTCACACTTTGTCATTCCATTAGTTTAGAAGGTGATTCTGTTTGTGTTAGAGAGCGCTGGGTATTTCCTCACTTCTTTGAGAGCTTGTTTTCAAAAGAGAAGTCCTACATCCCTCGTTGTTATTCTCTGTCCATGAAGTTTTTTCACTCAAATTCCCCCATCTATAGCATGTTTACATTTGTGCTTTAAATAGAGCCTTCAAAGTTGAATGGTCTTGAATTTCATGCATGCATTAATCAAGTTTTTCAGTCCCAGTGGTGTTTGAGGTTGAGCTCAAAGTTCACAATAACACTTCAGGACAGGAAGCGCTCAAAAAAAAGCTAAATCCATGGAAGCGTTCTTCCTCTTCCTGAGATCGCTGATCGGACAATCTCAGGGATTTGCTATGGTCTCATAAAGTGAATCTGAGACAGACGGTTTCTTTTTATCATGACCTCTGTCATATATAGTATTTGCAGCTAAAAATTAATACACAAGTTCTTTATTTAACTTGAAAGAATGAACTTTCCAATAAATCAGAGTAACACTTTATTATTGTAGATATTATTTCAGAAATGTCATATTTCAATGTACCTGTCAAGTGTGTAGTGTACATGAACTATTTGTTAAATATGCACTTACAAATAGTATATACATATACGTGTGTGTGTGTGTGTGTGTGAGTGTATTATATATATATATATATACACACAGTACCAGTCAAAAGTTTGGAAACTTTACTATTTTTAATGTTTTTGAAAGAAGTCTCTTATGCTCATCAAGCCTGCAGTTAAAAAAAAAAAACAGTAATATTATGAAATATTATTACAATTTAAAATAATGGTTCTCTTTTTTAATATATTTTAAAATGTAATTTATTTTTGTGATGCAAAGCTGAATTTTCATCAGCAAGTACTCCAGTCTTTGGTGTCTTATGATCCTTCAGAAATCATTCTAATATGATGATTTGATACTCAGTTATTATCAATGATGGAAACAGTTGTGCTGTTTAATATATTTTTTTGGAATACTTTTTTCAGGATTCATTGATGAGTAAAACGTTAACAGCATTTATTCATAAAAACAGCATTTATTCAAAATAAAAAACATTTCTAACAATATAAATCGTTACCATCACCTTTTATCAATTTAACGCATCCTTGTTGAATTAAAGTACTAATTTCTTAAAAAAAAAAGTTATTGTTCCCAAACTTTTGAACGTTAGTGTATATTGTTACAAAAGATTTCTATTCTAAATAAATACAGTTCTTTTTAACTTTTTATTCATCAAATAATCCTGAAAAAAGCATCTCAGGTTATAAAAAAAATATTAAGCAGCACAACAGTTTCCAACATTGATCATAAATCATCATATTAGAATGATTTCTGAAGGATCATAAGACACCAAAGACTGGAGTACTTGCTGATGAAAATTCAGCTTTGCATCACAAAAATAAATTACATTTTAAAGTATATTAAAAAAGAGAACCATTATTTTAAATTGTAATAATATTTTGTAATATTACTGTTTTTTTTGTTTGTTTTTTAAACTGCAGGCTTGATGAGCATAAGAGACTTCTTTCAAAAACATTAAAAATAGTAATGTTTCCAAACTTTTGACTGGTACTGTATATATATGTATATGTGTGTGTTTGTATGTGTGTGACCCTGGATCACAAAACCAGTCATAAGTCGCATGGGTATATAGCCAAAAATACATTGTATGGGTCAAAATTATTGATTTTTCTTTTATGCCAAAAATCATTAGGATATTAAGTAAAGATCATGTTCCATGAAGATATTTTGTAAATGTCCTACCGTAAATATATAAAAATATAATTTTTTTTTTGTGAGTGAATGAAGCACAATCGCGAACATAAATGGACAACTTTAAAGACGATTTTCTCAATGTTTAGATTTTTTTGCACCCTCAGATTCCAGATGCTCAAATAGCTGTATCTCGGCCAAATATTGTAATATCCTAACAATACACCAGTGGAAAGCTTATTTATTCAGCTTTCATATGATGTACACATCTCAATTTTAAAAAAAAAATACCCATGTGACTGGTTTTGTGGTCCAGGGTCATTTTCGCTGCGTATTGTGCTTAATCAGTCAAATACACCCAAAATAATGTCAAAATGCCAGCCTTGTCTTCATGTAAACGCAGCCAGTTATGTTTTAAGTGAACGCAAACAGTTGAGAAAGAAAACTCATGTGTATAATGGATCTGTGCGTCAGGTCTTAAAGTGACAGCAGCATAATATACCTGTTGTCAAATTATGGGATAATATTAAAAATATCTATATGGCAGTTTTTCGCCATGTTATCGATGTCAAAATTGAGGCCAGTGAAAATGCTGAGTGGCTAGAAACTTTGGAAAACCACTTGCCACAGTGGCTGGTGAGCAAAAAAGTTCATGTCAAGCCCTGTATACATGTATATAAGCACACTGCTAGAAGCACACTCCTAGTGTGCATATCCAGCACGCTTCTAGAAGTCTCTTGATTAGATGCTGGTGGTAATAGAGATGTGCTGTGCTCTCTGCAGGGAGCATCATCATGTACGGGGCTCTGCTGCTGTTCGAGTCCGAGTTTGTGCACATCGTGGCGATCTCGTTCACGTCTCTGATCCTGACGGAGCTGCTGATGGTGGCGCTGACGGTGCAGACCTGGCACTGGCTGATGATCGTAGCCGAACTCCTCAGTCTGGCCTGCTACATCGCATCCCTGGTCTTCTTGCATGAGTTTATCGGTGGGTATGCTTTCATAAACACATGGGTCACAAAAAACAGATTTTAATTTTTTTATTTTTTTCGGGGCGAGAGAGACGAAAGGCTGTAAGAAAAGCGTGTGCGGAAAGCCCTTATATGGAGATGGTTTTGGGCCTGTTTTATGCAAATGAATTACCTCGTGCACGCGGCCGCTCATTTAGAAAACTCCAAATTCACTAACATCAGAACGATGTTAAGAACAAATTCTTGTGTGTACAAACGTGTTGTGAATTAGGCGGAGATTTTTCGTGAGAAGTTCTCCTGTGCGTACAAATATGAAATAATCCATGCAATTATTAGTGAGTGAGACCTTTTTTTTCATGCGCTCTGGTTAATTTTTAGATTTTGGCCTATTTGTCTTCATAACGTGTTCTATGAGTAGTGGAAAGAAACATTCAAAATACTCTTTTAAATGTTTATTTTATTACACTTTATCTATTTGCACCTGTAGATTTGAATAACAATACATATCTCAAAATAAGCCAGAAATCTCCACTTCACTTCACTTTTTCTACAGAGGGGTTTGTTCATATATCATTTGCCTGATTATATACATTTTATTCCTTAAATTCGTAAAATACTTTTCTTTTTTTTTCCTGGCTGTTGACAGTTTTTTTATGATTCATAGTGATAAAAAGAGCTATCCAAAATCCCCTCTATAGCTCTTTTGACTCTAATATGTAAACAAAATGAAACGAATTTTGAACCTGTCTTTATTCAGTATTTACCCAGTTCTGATCGGGAATGTATGCAAATTAGTGCATATTTCAGTAGATAATGCCTCATTTCCATGTTAAAGCATAACATGCAGAAAACTTGTAGCACAAAAATGTTGTATTCTTAATGTAATCGATCAACTGGGGAATATGGCGATATCTATTAGTGATATTTTTTACCGTTCACCTTGTCTTGCCTTAATCACTTTTTGCATTTAACACACATTACTTAGCAAATAGTTTTGTGGTGTGATTAATTGTTCTTGTCATTTTAGTGATATATGTTGCATCTATGCTTTCTGGTCAAGGTTTTGCTACTGCTTTATATCCTATTATCATCATGAAATCCTGTTGTTATTGAGCGATCTTGACGTCAGAATTTCGGACATATCCAGGTAAAAAATGTGGCCACATTCCACAAAACCAATACTGTTTTCCCCAGAGAGAGTTAAATCTGATTGTATAAAATGTGGCAATCAGCATTCCAGGGCCGCTGTGGCCCGTTTCTCTCGTACGACACCGGGCAGCCCGAGAGCGGCCCACAGCGCTATACAGAGCTCACCGCGGAGGGAAATACCACAAGCCTGCTCTCATTTCCTGATGCTACCCCGGCCAAGGTCTTTGTGTTGATCAGAGTGCTTCTCAATTTGAAGAGTTCTACACTTTCTTACAAAGAAAAGCAATTGAGGATTCACATATTTATGTTATTTTAAATGCACACGTGCCAGTAGCTCAGCTGTTTTCACAATGCTTATTGCTCGCACTCGTGCACACGTAACCTACGTATGTCAGGGTGGCGTTTTGATGAATATGTAAATCTATGCTGTGCGAATTTATTATTATTATTATTTTTTATTTTTTTCTCTCAATAACAAAAGAATCATACAAAAAAGATGACAGCGGTGAGAAAACAGCAGTTAACAAAGCATCTGGTCATAGCGATGTGGATATGTTTGCACCAGCTCTGCAATTCACAAGCATTACTTTTACACTGTTATGATAGTTTGATTATAAAGTATATTTGAGACTATAGACTATATAGACCTGACTATGTGAGACTATGGTTTGAATTAATCCTTTTTTTGCATGACACATTGACATTAAAGTGTAGAATACCTTCTTTGGCATTATCCTGAACATTGTATAAGCATTCGTTTCATGTGCCATTGAACGAAAGAGACATGAACGTCACACCCTTTGGATTTTCTAACCAGAAACGTCCCGAGTCCTTCACATGAAAATCAGTCTACAAGCTAGGAAGTTGGGGAAAGCTCTCATTTTTTTAACTTGCGTTACAAGCTGTTCACATATTGGCAATACATGTAATTTCGTACATGTAGCCCCTTTATATGAACAGGTAAATAAAACTATTCTCATGAGACCCTGCGTAGACATCCTTAGTTTTTATAATGATATACACCAATTTTTTATTTAAATTGCTTAAAATTGTTCTAGTTTAATGGTATTTAGTGTAAAGTTATATGCTCAGTTGTTTTAGGCAATAATCATTTTTTTGTTATGCTAAATAAAAACTATTTAGTACCAGAAGTTTATTTTTGTGATGGCACTTTTTATAAAATAAAATTTAAAAAAACATGAAAATTTGTATATATATTTTTTTTATTTAATTACGTTTTTAAAAAACATTCATAACATAAGATTCATTAAAAAATGTTCTGTCTCAAAAATAAACAGATTAGTCAAAAAGTTAGCTACTTTTATCAAAAATAACTTCGATCCTGTTGGTAATGCATTCAAGACCTTCAACATAACCATTTTCCTTTTGCCCACCAACGCCACGTTGAGAATTCGTTATTGGATCTCGATGCGAATCCTGGCGGAGAAGATGATGGATCCATGATGGCGGAGATGACTTGTGACCATCTCGGGGCTCACGTTCACAGCGCACGAACAAGTGTCTTTTCAGTTGTGTTGATGAGGCATTCGGACACCGCAGCGCTCCGAGTGCAGTCCAACTCCGGTGGTGTGTGGCACCTGACCACATTAAACAAAGACTGGTCACCCCGACTGCCTCGCAGTGTGACGCTAGTTTCCAGCAATCGCACAAAACATTTTGGCCAACTTACATTTCAGAGTCTCTCCTTCTACTGACCTGACTGTGGTCTGAGAGTATTTCACAAGCTCCGTTTTGAAGTCTTTCCCTACAATTCTGGGAATAAAGGTTTAAAAAAAGAGCCAAAGGATTATTCAGCAGGGATCGTACCCAAAACAAAACCATTGATGGGAAAGACTTTTACGTGAGCGTGTGACAGACGAGACTTTTGGATCTTGAGGGGATTGACAGTGTTATGTACATCTCAAATGTATGTTTTATGTAATATTTAGTCCGCTTACAACCATCTGATACAGATTGAAATGGCAAAATTTGTTAGATACAATCTGATTGGTTGGTCCCAATGAAACTTCTGAGGTTTTATAGGTTCTTAAGGATTAGTTTAATAAAAAGCTCTGCAGTGAGTGTTTCTGAGAACGCACCACAATTTTATCCCTTAAAACTCATCTTTGGGAATCAAAATGACAAATTTAAAAGGTTTTTCCTGTGAAAATAATTTCTTCATGCCTTAAAATAGCTTGAATTTAACACCCTTGCTTCATTTAGTATACGCAGAACCATGAATATGCAAATGAGCCCCGCCTCCACTCACTCACTTCAGCTCAGAATACCTGATCCACTCGCTCGACTGTAGTAAACGCTACACAATGGCAAGTGGGAAGTTTAAGTGGAAGTTTAGTTCAGCCATATTCAGTGGTTCTTCTAAAAACCAGCATCCTTAGAAACGCTTTGAACATCATAGAAAGTCACTGTGGAAAAGCTCTGGCCGTCATGCCGACGGGATGTTTGTGGCGGTAAGAAGTAGGCGGTGAAACATAGCAAAGGCCGCTACTGCTCTTGAGTATCTTTTAAAGTCCCCCTGTGGTGAAAATCCAGCTTTTAATGTTGTTTATATGTCTATGTGGTGTTTTTAATACGCTTTAAGACAAACCATGTGCAAATTCATAAGTCAACACCATTGCTGAGTATTTTCTCCTTAAAACTGCAGTGAACCAAAGACAGTCTCAAAAACGCGGTTTGAAATCGCTGGTGTTTCTGACATCACAAACTACCTTGTAACCAATCAGGTCAACGTGTGATCGTCAACGAGTGGATCTCTGAGCTGGTGTGAGTGAGTGGAGGCGGGGCTCATTTGCATATTCATAGAATCGCGTATACTAAATGAGGCAAGGGTTTAGAGTCACATTCAAGCTATTTTAAGGCATGACGAAGTTATTTAATTTTTTTCAAGAAAAAACATTTAAATATATAATTTTGGTGATCAGAGGTGAGTTTTAAGGGATAAAATGATTGATTACAGGGGCACTTGTTTTGATGCCACTGACCTGGCAAACTTTTCTAGATTCTTTCAAATCTTTTAAGCATGACTTTGTTTCCTGTTAGATGGATCAAAACATTCTCACAAACTCCTGGAAATTTCATAAAGTCAGCCAATCAGATTAGACCTGGCCAGATCAAGAAACTCTTTGCCACTTTTGTGCAGTATGACTCAGAGTCTGTGAACAGACTATGGATGTGGCGTCTGAGACTGAGTCCAGCATGAGCAGATGTTTGACAGTATCCAAATGGAGATGGGCACTAACAGTATTTTTATTTGTGTCTCTCACAGATGTGTATTTCATCGCCACCCTGTCTTTTGTGTGGAAGGTGACCGCCATCACTTTGGTCAGCTGCCTGCCGCTCTACATCCTCAAATACCTGCGACGACGCTTCTCGCCTCCGAGTTACTCCAAACTGACCTCTTGAACCCTTTACTGCCTCACTCGCCTCAGTCCGGCTTGCTCTCTAACCACTAACTCGGCTCAAACAAACCTAAAACTGCTGGAACGTCAGGTTTGATTCACTCCTTCATTCACCCTGATACTAAAATCACAAGTCTGATTTTTCTATATTTTTGGTCAATGAGCCAGTTAAGTAGTTTAGCAGTCGGGTTAGCCCTGAGCAGTTGCTCATACTGACAAGAATGGACACTTGTTTGACGCAGTCCAGACGCCATTCGCTCTGAATCATGTAATTTCTCTACTGTTTAAGTTGCAGTGAATCACTCTCCCTGAGGAAGACTAAACACACTGGTTAGCTTTGGGATTCATCCATGAGAGAGACAACAGGGAAGTTTTTCCGTGAGATTTAATAATCTATTGCTATTATGCGTCTCGATTGCATTTGTATTCTCATGTGAAAAGGAATAATTTGCACAAAGAGGAAAAGGGAAATTGGAGTTGACTTGTTTTAGGGTGTTTTTGGTACCTTTTTTATTTATTTTCCAAAACTACTGAATTTATGTGACTTGAAAGGATGTGATGAGGTTAAAAACAGAAAGTATCTGTTGTACCCCCCCCCCCCCCCCTCTCCCCCCCAAAAAAGAAAGAAAACAAAAACAAAACACTAATTTTTTTTTTGTCAATTTGTAACACTTTACAATAAGGTTCCATTAGTAAAAGTTAATGCTAAGTTAATTAATATCTTTGTTTGTTAACATTTGTTGATCAAAATACAACTGTTCATGTCAGCTCAGGTCCATAAAATAATATTAACAGATACATCTTTTTATTTTAAATAAAATACATTCTAACTTATCAAAATTCTCAAAATTGTGAGATATAAATTTGTTGTACTTTTTTTTGTTGATTTTTTTTTTTTTTTTTTACTCTCAAAATTGTGAGATAAATTGCTATTGAGATTTTTTCTCATTTCCACCAGAAAAAAAAGGTAATTCCGAGTTTATCATAATCCTGAGAAAAAAAGTCTAAATTGCAAGATATAAAGTCGCAACTTTGAGAAATTGAGTCAGAATTGATATATATATACCCACTTCTGACTTTTTTCTCACAATTGCGAGATATAAACTTGCAATACATTTTTTTGTAATTGGGTCAAAATTGTGCAATCAATTGTGAGTATTAAAGTCTTTTTATCTCATAATTTGGACTTTATAACTTCCAATTGCAAGTTCAATTCTGAGAAAAAAATTCTGAATTGTGAGATATATATACTTGAAATCCTGTTGTTGTTGTTTTGTTTTTTTTTTGCAATTGCGACTCTCAAAACAGATAAATTGTAATTGCAATTGTCTTTTTATCTCCCAATTCAGACTTTATAACTTGCAATTGCGAATTTATATCTCACAATTATATCTCAGATATAGTCGCAATATATATTTTATATATATATATATATATATATATATATTCTTTTTTTGCAATTGCGACTTTCTCAAAACATTTTATCTCCCAATTCAGACTCACAATTCATCTCACAATTGCGAGGTTATATCTCAGTTCTGAGAAAAATATATAAAGTGTCAATTCTGAATAGTCTCAATTTTAATTATGAGAAATAAAATCAGAATTGAGGGGTATAAACTCGCAATTGCAATGTGTAAGATAGAAACTCTCAAACTTAACTGATGTTAACAAATGGAGCCTTATTGTGAAGCGTTAGCATATACAGTAGATGTGTGATTGTTGGAAAGGATGTTCAGATCAGATCATTCTTGTGCTAGTTTGAGTGCTTTTTTTAATGGACACTGAATTTATTAACTAGGTTAACTGGAAATGGAAATGTTTTATTAGCATACTAACCAAACACTGCTAGTCACTGCAGGGTTGATACAGTGCCATAAAAAGCAATGCTATTTTAGCATCCTCCTGTCCACAGCAGTGTTTGTCCACTCTTGTGGTGACCTCTGACGCTAGACACGCTCACTTTGTACCCCAGCCTCCCCCGACTGACCATTATGACCCGGAGAGTCTTTTTAAGACTACTCTCAATCACTGGTTTACAGAGCCAAATCCCATGATGCATCAGTCAGCACTAAACGCTGTAATCTTCTCCTCAAGGTGTCCTTAAACCCAATGTTTGTCTGTGTTAATGATCCCGAATGCGATGTGCACTTAGCATTGATCACTATGTTGGTGTCTGTGTTTTTAGTGCCATATCATCTTTCACCTTCAGACACTTAATTGTGTTGAACTGACAGACTCTCGTCATATTCGACGTCTCTTGCATGGATCAGAGTTTGTACAGATTGTGATGTGGACCTAGACTTAGACCGAATGCCATGATCTTCTCCTGACTACTTTTTGTGCTGACTGGTTTTTATGTTTATATGAAAATAGTTTTTTTTTGTTTGGTAATGTAATCTGCTGAATTGTAAATAACAAAAAAATGGCTTTTATTTATTATCATTTTTTCTTATTTGTGTTGGAATTTGCACTCTAATACTTGCAGAACAAAAAAGGGACAAGTGTCTCAGGATAAGAGGTGTTTAAAATAAAAAAGATCTTTTCTTAACTAATTCTCTGCTTGTTTCTTAATACAGTATAATTTCTACATATATTTCATGTAATATCATATCTACAATAATGCTTATATATATTCTTTATATATATATATATATATATATACACACACACACTACCATTCAAAAGTTTGGGGTTGGTAATAGCTTATGTTTTTGAAAGAAGTCTCTTCTGTTCACCAAGCCTGCATGTATTTGATCAAATCAGTAATATTGTGAAATATTATTACAATTTAAAAAAACTGTTTTCTATTTTAATATACTTTAAAATTATTTTTTTTCCTGTGATCAAAGCTGAATTTTCAGCATCATTACTCCAGTCTTCAGTGTCACATGATCCCTCAGAAATCATTCTGATATGATGATTTGATGCTCAAGAAACATTTCTGATTATTATCAATGTTGAAAACAGTTGTGCTGATTAATATTTATGTGGAAACAGAATTCTTTCATGAACAGAGTTCAAAAGAACAGCATTTATTTGAAATAGAATTATTTGTAACATTATACATTTCTTTTTATCAATTTATTGCATCCTTGCTTAATTGTATTAATTTCTCACTGACCCCAGTGTTTGAACGGTAGTGTTTATTTTCATTATTTTATGGATATCTGGTTTGGATTGCTAGCTTTCTGCATTTTGCACACTCTTTTTAATAAAAGTATATGAAACAGAACTACATTATATAACACTTAATGCTTCAAACATTATTTATACACTATATAATTGTACATACAACATATGTACTGAAATAGTAAGAGCAGTATGCCTTTCTGAACACAGCCAGTGTGTGTTATAAAAATGTCATGTTTCACCAGAAGGGGGAGTCTCAGAAATGAATGCAGACTGCATTAACAGCATGCAGGCCTGATAGTGAGGCTTCAAAACATAAGTTCATGATAACATTAATAAATCAGACAGATACTGACAATAATAATGCTACAGGTTTTTACAAAGTTGAAACTTTCTGAAACTTCTGGCTTTTCGTGTGCCTCCTTGATTCTGCATCATAATGTGTTGCTGATGAAATGAGCTCTTTGGGTAAAGCCCATGTAAAACGTATCATTACTCCTCTCTCATGTGGTGCATACTGCGGTGTGCCAGACGCTGCCGTGCACGTGATGTCGAGCTTTATTATTAGACAGCACACAGCAGTGATCGTCGCCTGTGTGTCCATGCCACATCAGTCCCAGAGGAAGAGCCGCCGTGAGACCGAGGGAGAAGACGAGCATGTAAGCGAGGACACAGATAATGGGACCATGTGAGAGTGAGATTATGATGGAGGGATGTGTTCCTGTTGCATCTGCAGCCAATGAGCTTTCTGCTCGACATTTAAACAGTTGATCAGTGTTTGTTTTATAAAGTTCCTCTGAAACCCTCCACCTTCCCCAGCTCCACCTGTATTTATATGTACATAAACATACAGATTCAGTAGTCAACATTTGAAGTGGATCAAAACCTTTCATCAAAGTTATACATGAATTTTGAACAATACCTGTTCTTGTCTTTGGACAACTTTGATGAACTATTTTTTTTTTTTTTTTTTATACACTTCAAGTATTGACTTGTGTGTGTGTGCACGCATAGATATAGATATAGATATACTCATACACACACACGCGCATGCATAATGTTGTGCTGATGAAACACCCCTGGATACACAGATCCTGACTTGCCCTGTTATATTCCGTTGTGTACCACAACAGAAGATTTGGACGATGATAAATCACATAAAGAGGAGTGTGTTTAGGCGGCTCTCTCACCCCAGCAGAGCTATTTATACACACACAACGGCCTGGAATGTTTGATTTGCTTTTAAAAGCTTCACCTTTGCTGACAGAGATTTTCTTAAGAGTTTTCAGTAGTGCTTGTGATCATAACCACACCTCGAGGTACAATAATACTAAACAGATTCATTGTGCTGAATACATTGTGCAACTATGCACAATACACTTATATATACTTAACTTTTATGTTAGATGCAATTAAGCACAATTAACACACATACAGTATATATACACACACACACACACACACACATATATATATATATATTCATACATGCATACATAGTATATAAAATATATAGGCCTATATATATATATATATATATATATATATATATATATATACACTGTATTATTTAAAAATACATTTTCTTTTGAGCTTTCTATTTATCAAACAATCACCATTAAAAATAATAATAAATGTTTCTTGAGCATCAAATCATCATATTAGAATGAAGACTGGAGTAATGAGGCTGAAAATTCAGCTTTGATCACAGGAATAAATTAAATTTTAAATGATAAATATGTTTAATTATACAAATTATTATTATTACAAAACTGCTTTCTTGGTATTTATGTTTTAAGGCATTAAAATGTTTGATTGTGTTGTTTAGCCTCTGTCAGTGTTGGAGTGGTCATCATTCATGTTTGACAGATATCAGAAACTCACCACAGTAACCAGGGAGACAAATCCCAAACCTGAAAGCTGAATTGTTGTCCATTAATCCGGAATGGGAAATGGAGACAGATTTAAGTTTCGCTGCTCCAACTGGAAACTTCAGGAATTCTATTCAGATTCCATTTGTGTGAGTGGATGATTCTCCATGTAGTGTGTGTGAAATGTTGCTAAGAGCCACGTGGAATAAAAAACTGCTTTCTCATCAGGTTATCCATATTCACCTTTACATAACACACATAAATCATCCTAGTAATTCATTCACCAGGAGAGATTTTTCAACATGAAATGGCCTCTATAATAAATGGTCAGCTGAATACAAACATACTTCTTTATAGAGATATGGCAGAAATAGTAGAGGCGAAATGGGAAAAATGGCAAGTTTTGGAACTGATCAAGCACATGGCCTAAAGATTTTCCCGAATAATGCCGTAAAGTTATATAATGTGCCATTTCCATATGAAATCTGATTGCTAAAATAGAAATGTTGCAATTGGAAAAGTACAAAGTTGTGCTGCTGTAACGCAGACATGACGGTGATGGGAACCTGGAAAATGTGTGTCGTCTTAGCAAAAGATGGAACTGCAAACCCCGTCGTCTGGAAAGATGCGTTGCTCCGTATTAATTTACTCATTCACGATTTGTGTTGCATAAGAGTGCTGTCACAGTGAAGGAATGTACATCTGCTCTCTCAGGTTAAACGTGCACTCGTTTTAAACCACGCGAATCTTCCTCTTCACCTCCAGTGCTCAATGTAAAGCATGTTTCCTATGTGCATCACGTCACCGGTGGCGCTGGCGAACCTTTAGGCATTTTCCATATGGTTTATGCCAGATCTATATAGATGCACAGAAATGATCTAATTCAACCATGAAGTGATGTACAATGAATTGAAAATGAAGTCCTGTGTCCAGACGTTTTCCAGAGGTTGTGTAGGATCCAGTCAGTGAGAGCAGCACTTCATTCATTCCAATGTTTAAACAAGTCAGTGTATCATATCGCAGAATTTTCCGGGATAAACTTTACAACAGAGTTTAGCCAAACAGGCCCGCTTCATGGTCGCACTCGTCAGCCCCGTGCAGTTTATTTTGGCATCCTTCGCCATCCCAGAATGCAGCAGCTTTTTCATCTGGGCACTGGGAGAAGCTGTTAATGTGTTACATTCGATTCTCTTGAAACTTTTACTGCTTAGTGTTACCTTATAGCACTTATTTGATGGAACCTGGTGCTTTTCAGCATGTGGAGTTTGATTAAGCCATAATCAGACGTGATTTAATACGTAAAAGGTAGTTGCTGGTTTCTAAACACACACTGATATGGTTGAGGGAATGAAAACTCGCAGCCTGATAGGTGTATATTAATTCACTTATGATAAATAAACCTTATTTTATGGCCTTTTTTGCATTTAAATATGAACAACATTAGCTATTCAGAAACGTTTCACTGCTGTCCAAGTTAAGCATGTCAAATAAACTTTGAAACTTTTGGATGAATTTCAAGACTAGCCCAATATTTGGGATTAGAAGGGGGGGAAAAATCATAAATAAACCATGCCACATTTTCCATGGAAGATTTTATGGGTGTATAAACTGTCTAATTTCAACCATAACTTTAATCCTGGTTGTTACTGTATATTGTGTCGTTTTAGTGGATATAAATAATTTATATATAGTTTTTTTTAAATTATGTGCGTGTGTGTGTGTGTGTGTGTGTGTGGTAAGCTACATATATATAAGCTATATAATAAATCAATTTAGTGGATACAAATTATAACAAAATTGTATAATATTTTTAGAATGATATAATAAACCATTTACATTTGAATTAAAGCTGCAGTGCGTAGTTTTTCCTCTTTGTCGCCATCTCTGTTCGAAATCTGCAATTGCAGTTATTCGCGGAATTATCAACTTTACGTGTGTTGTGCCTCGGCACGGTGCGGATGAATCCGATGTTTTGAGGAGAACGTGCGGCTGTCAATCACCACGCCGGTGTGGATATACTGCCATTCAGAATCACAGATTCTACTTTTTGGAATTATGACCAACATAAGAATTTTCACCGGAAAATGTCATCTGAACATGTAACTAACATCCACTTTTGTTCTGACCAACTAAGGGGAAAAAAACATTGCAGTAAATCACACTGATTAAATCTAACGATCGCTTATCATATCACGTCAAACCGTGCAAATTATACTTTGTTCTCAAATTGTTAATGTTAACAACATCAGCATTGTGTGACTACATTTAATGCCCTTCCGATATTTATCCTTGTTTTCGCACGGGCCGGTTGCAGTCTCTTTTTTTCTGTAGTTGTCACTGGTGATTGTCGTTTGAACCTTTCTGGATCCGCCATCAAATTGATAAGTTTAATTATATCAAGTGCTGTGAGAAAAGACTATAAATCTCCACCTCCAACATCCTCACACTCATCGCTCATGTACCTGCTCAAACATTTATTTTGGATATTTTTTAACCCAAAAAAGTTACGGATTGCAGCTTTAAATACATATTTTTAATTAAATATATAAATTATCATTTTAAGGGATTCAAATTATTTTTAGTTTTTTACATATTTTAAAATATTAATATTCAATAATTTTGTAATAATTTTATAATAAACTAAGGTAAATATAATTTTATATATAATGTAAAAACGGTCCTTGGTTCATTCATTATAAGTAAATTATAAATGTAAATAAATTTAAAATATTAATAATTAATACTTCTATTTTAGAAAACAAAAAAATATATATTTTAAATGATATTTTTCGGTTCCATTTATAGTCCCAAAGGTCATTTGAGTGAATTGTAATTAATATTAAACATTGTTATATAACTTCTACCAAAGCTCGTTTGATGTCTCACTAGTGAGCTTGTACTATCTTTCTTTGAAGTAAGTTCCTTGCAATGCCATTCAAACCCTTTCAGGTTGTCTTTATACTTCTTGGCCATTTACGCAAAGGTCCCAGTAAGACTCTGCATGTGAAGCTGAAGGTTGCTGGGATTTAATGAGCCTTGTCCCTTCAAAACCCCGCTGTGTACCTCGTCTCTTTCATGCATACGCTTAAACATTGCTCCTGTTTTCATTTTTCTCCCCCTCCTCTTCCCCTCAACGCTAATTTTTTCAAGCCCACAATGAAGTTCTTGTGCGCCACTGTCTGAGAGAAGCCGCAGAAATGCCTTGGCGCAGAGGCTGGAGACGTCATGGATTCCTGAGTGCGCTCTGCAGGAAAGCCCTGAGTCTCTGAGATGGAGCCGCTCCAGGTTTCCATGGCAGAGCGCACAAACAAGAGGAAACACTGAGGGAATCCCGTTATTTTACAGCATTGGCCCATTATAAACACCCAGAGCCGGGGAAGGAAGCCGCTCTTGAAGCTCAAGTCAATCCTCAGAGCAGGCGAAGGAGTTTATACCACACAGAGCTCTGCCGCTACTGCACAACACTCTTTCACACTCACAACGGAGGATCTGCTTCTTTTTTTTCACTTTCATCCAGACTTTTTTCTGCTATGAACTTTAAGGAAAGGCTATTTTTTGACTGTTAATTTTTTTTTAAAGTATATTTTCCAAATGTTTAGAGAGTCTTGGAGACTGATGCACTACCACAGCATGAGGTCGATGGATCAAGGTATGGATGGCGCGTGCTGAAGTGTTGTGAATTACTGGTAATCAATAATTTGATTTTTAACGTTTTCTTATGCCAAAACTGTTGATGTTTTTAACACAATGTAAATTAAAATGAACTAATTTGTAATGTAAAGAATAAAGACAGATGTTCAGTGTAGTAATTGCGTCATGAGGGAACTCTCAATGACATCAGAATTGAGCCATTTATTCTGCTCTTGTAAGATCCATTTGGGAATGAATGAAATTTGAATGCTTTTATGTTAGATTTATTATGCAAACTGTAGTATTTTCATGCATTTAACATATTATTTAGTGTTAGTATTTTAGATTAAGTTGCTTTAATTTCTCAGACACATGGCAAATAATTTCTCTTTGACTTTTATTTGTGCATGTGTATAAAGTGAGTTTCTTCAAAGAGAGGAGCTGTAGTTGAGGTGTTTAAACAGAATGCCTGAAATGTCATTGTCTGTTATGCACAAAACATGAAATGTCAGTCTGATTTCTTATAGTGCATCAAGACTCACCGTGAGTATTGAATATCATTAGTTACATAAAATTCAGGCTCCTTGGCTATTCGTAGATCATGCTGCAATGGAAAGTTCAGGTAATGTTTAATAACCCTAGAAACTGCCACTATGTAAATAATCACATTCTGTCATTTCGGTCTATAAGAGTGTGGGTTTGTCTGGAACAACTGTGGGTCTTAGATTGCGGGTCCTTTTCCAAAATAAAATAATCCACGGGTCAGAATAGGATCGAGGCGTCTGATATGAGCAGAAAGTGGGTAGAAATAATAAGTGTTCATGTAAAATAGGCGACTAAGTTTTGTCAGTGACCACAAGATAAAATAATTGTATTCCAAAATAAAGTTTAGACAGATAGATAGATAGATAGATAGATAGATAGATAGATAGATAGATAGATAGATAGATAGATAGATAGATAGATGGCGAACAGACAGACATACAGGTAGATAGATAGATAGATAGATAGATAGATAGATAGATAGACAGACAGACAGACAGACAGACAGATAGATAGATAGATAGATAGATAGATAGATAGATAGATAGATGGCAAACAGACAGACATACAGGTAGATAGATAGATAGATAGATAGATAGACAGACAGACAGACAGACAGACAGTTAGATGGCAAAAAGACAGATAGATAGATAGATAGATAGATAGATAGATAGATAGATAGATAGATAGATAGATAGATAGATAGATAGATAGATAGATAGATAGAAAGATAGACAGACAGACAGACAGACAGTTAGATGGCAAAAAGACAGTTAGATAGATAGATAGATAGATAGATAGATAGATAGATAGATAGATAGATAGATAGATAGATAGATAGATAGATAGACAGACAGTTAGATGGCAAAAAGACAGTTAGATAGATAGATAGATAGATGCAAACAGACAGACAGACAGACAGACAGATAGATAGATAGATAGATAGATAGATAGATAGATAGATAGATAGACAGACAGACAGACAGACAGACAGACAGACAGACAGACAGACAGACAGACAGACAGACAGACAGTTAGATGGCAAAAAGACAGACAGACAGACAGACAGACAGACAGATAGATAGATAGACAGACAGACAGACAGACAGACAGATAGATAGACAGACAGACAGACAGACAGACAGACAGTTAGATGGCAAAAAGACAGTTAGACAGACAGACAGACAGATAGATAGATAGATAGATAGATAGATAGATAGATAGATAGATAGATAGACAGACAGACAGACAGACAGACAGACAGACAGACAGACAGACAGTTAGATGGCAAAAAGATAGATAGATAGATAGATAGATAGATAGATAGATAGATAGATAGATAGATAGATAGATAGATAGATAGATAGATGTGAAAAATACAGTGAAAAAATCAGTGAAAAATAGGCGACTGAGTTTGATAACAGTGACCACAAGTTACAATTGTAAAATAGGCCTACAGTTACAAACAGTTCTCTTGCTCATTGTGTGGTGATGAACACCCGGGGGCAGCAGTTATACGGGATGAAGCTGGGATTCATTTCACACCCGCTCAGATGTTAAACTGTGATCAAGAGCGAGTTGCTTTTGTTGTCGCAGTTATTATAACTAGTGTCTGTCAACAGGAGGCGCGTGTCAACCACTTTATCGCCTCATGATTGACAGAATATATTATGCTACCTATACTACAACAAACACACAGACAAACCTTCTCAAACTGTCACTCTATCACACACGAGCGACGCGACGCACTCAACGCGTTCCGTTGCGTCCATTCGGAACGCGTGCTGTTCACTGGAAGCTGTTTCTGTCGCCGGTCGAGTAAATGGGGGTGTGAGTGAAGTTTAGAATTAGGCGGAAGTTGAACTTGCACTATTTCACGTCTGTCTGTCGTTCGTTCTCATTCATGCGTTTGGAAGCTCGAATCCCCGCGTGCAAAACAGCCGGCGTTCTCTCGACACGTTTCTGAAGTTGTTGTGGTGTAAATAAATCAGATTGAGACAGATGAGCTCTTTTTACGGCGATAAGGCTGCGATAGGGCTGGCTGAGGAGCTCAGTCAGGTGAACTGTCAGGATGAGCTGGAGTTTGACTATCTTTTTGAGTATGGAACCACCACGGGACTTCAAGGTTTGTTTCACTGAACTTCTGTGTAAAATATGTGCTGAAGAATAGAATGAGCAGCATAATGAGGTCTGGCTGTTTAAACTATTGCAAAAGAAGACATAAGCATGAAATACTGTTTGTTTGTATGTAGGCTATGTGTGAATTTGATTTAATAGCTAAATAATATACACCTTACTAAAAGATACATGGGGACTGAAACGCTCCCCTGTGATGATTTAAAAATATTTTATATTTAGTAATATAAATTATATATTACAATGTAATATTTTAATATCTATTTTTATTAGGCTATATATTATTCTAATTATTGTTACATGTAACCTATAGATTTATATCTGAAATCAGCCATCACACCAGACATTTTAGACTGCAATTGCATTTCTCCAAAAACACTTCAAATTTATGATGGAAATGACAGGAGTGCTCATCTCGTCCAACAGAAGAACAGTTTGGAAATGTAACTCATTTCTTAGATTAACTATCGAAAGTAGCAGTAGGTGACATCAATTCCTTAATGTTTATATATATATATATATATATATATATATATATATATATATATATATATATATATATATATATATATATATATATATAGAAGTTAATTGACAGCTAGCTAACTTGGTGTGAAGTTTTGATGCATGGTGTGTGTGATGGTAATGACATTTGAAATTGAACTTGCTAACACAACATCACAAGTTACACCAAAATAGGGCATGTGATAAATAACAGAATGCAAATTTTCTGTTGAAAGACTGACTACATTTCTCAAAATGTGTACTATGCAATAAAGCACACAACGTAGAAAACTATATCTCACAATGTAATGCGAGGAAATGAACCAGAACAAGGTTGCTTATTGACTGGACTGCCAAAAGGGTAAAAATCAGGATTGGAAGCAAAAATCCTATTAATTTTCTTCATAGGGGAATTGATTTTTTTAACAATAACGTATAACCCTTTAAAGATAGGCCTACTATGAGCTACAAAGTTCGTTAATGGTATATGTTTCAGTCCGCATTATTTCAACTTAAAGTAATCATGTTTAATGGCTGAATTCTTGGTGAAAAACTACTTAACTACATAAATTACAGAAATCAACATCTTTAAATCAGTAGTTTCATATTACTCTATTGTTTTTAATTTGATTGTCATTCTCAGTGCTTCATGGGATTGTAGTTCTTTCCCTCATTAAACCGTCAAGTACATATCTTTCTCTTTTTGTCTGATTTTTAAATACTTTTTTTGCTTCAAATCAAAGTTTGTAATGTTGTGATTCGTAGCTGATTGATTTGGTGGTTCGTGGATACTTTTTTAAAATTCCTATAGGAAAAATACTTCCGGAACCAAGGCCACTGAAAAAGCGTAGCCTATTATTGAGCACCACCTGCAGAATAAATTGTCATGTGACACCAATCTTTGTTATTTTAAAGGGGCCCTATTATGCTTTTTTACATTTTCAACTTTCTTTAGTGTGTAATGTTGCTGTTTGAGCATGAAAAATGTCTGCAAAGTTACAAAGCACAAAGTCCCTCCAGCAGGTGTTTTCCTATGTGTGACCCTGGGCCACAAAACCAGTCACATGGGTCATTTTTCTAAATTGAGATTTATACATCACATATAAGCTTTCCATTGATGTATGGTTTGTTAGGATAGGATAATATTTGGCTGAGATACAACTATTTGAAAATCTGGAGTCTGAGGGTGCAAAAAAATGTAAACATTTAGAAAATCGTCTTTAAAGTTGTCCATTTATGTTCACGATTGTGCTGCATTCACTCACAAAAATAAATATTTTATATATTTACGGTAGGAAATTTACAAAATATCTTCATGGAACATGACCTTCACTTAATATCCTAATGATTTTGGTATAAGAAAAATCGATAATTTTGACCCATACAGTGTATTATTGGCTATTGCCACAAATATACCCGTGCGACTTGTGACTGGTTTTGTGATCCAGGTTCACACATATCAGTAACTGTTTCTAAACTCCCTGAAATGACTCGAGAGTCTTGAGCTTTCTTCCGGGAATGAACATGTCACAATATTCCCAATGTAAATAATTCCTGCCCAAAGCATACGTAAGTATATCTTTATATAAGATTATAAGTATAATCTGGGATGAGGCCTGGTTGAGTTGCATTAGTAGTGTGTTGAATCTCGCGGTTATGGTAAAGGGTGGGACATATCCCAAACATGCTCGAAGCGGTTGACCAATCATAACACACTGATCCAGGCGACCAATCAGAGCACATTGTGCTTTTTGGAAAGAGGGGCTTCGTAGAGACAGGAACTAAACAGGAGTGTGTTTCCCAAAGTTCCGTCGTTACCAATAGAGTTCAATGGAAATTGCGATCAGAGTTGGCCAACGATGCTTTTAGGAAACGCACCCCGGAGCGTTACTGACAAACTGCGGGAAGAGAGGAACTGCAACAATGTCAAATATGTGCAAAAAGAATGTGTTTTTGAATATCCAAGCATGAAAACCTATTCTAGCAGACCCCGAAAACAAAATCAAGACTTTGTAAAAGGGCATAATAGGTCCCCTTTAAACAGTAGACACAGACAGCAGTGTTTGAGTTTTTGGACACTCTTAACCACTTTCTTTCTTTTACTGTTATAGATGAGCAAAGCATCTCCTCCGACAAAGATCTCATCTCTCCTCCCAGCCTGTCCTATCCTCTGGTGGAAGCCTCACCGTACGGCATCAAGCCGTGTGCGTCTTCCTACGCGGAGGTCAACACTGAAGGTCTCTCTGGCTACGAGCAACTGGAGGCAAAGAACTACCAGGAGTACGGCAGACCCAACAGCCAGGCACTGAGCCCCCGAATTGAGATTACTCCCTCCCGCGAGCACTATAGTCATGGTCGAGACTCCCTCCAGAACCATCTCGTGAACACCAGCCCCAGTCCCGGGCTCACCGTTCCCGGTCAAGATCCTCTGGCCTACCGGGAGCCGCAGTGCCTGAGTCCCGCCAGCAGCAACTCATCCACCTCCTGGCACTCGGAAAACCTCTCGCCCTGGGCCTCGCCCTGCGTTTCGCCCAGCAACAGCCAGGCGACTGGAGATCTCTGCCCACGACTTCAGGGCGTCCACACGGGCTCCCCTCGAACCAGTCCGGGCACTTCTCCACGAACCAGCCTGGCCGAGGACGGCTGTGTTGGGCCGCGCTCTCCTTCCCCCCGGCCCGGCTCGCGTTCCACCTCCCCTCTATGCAAACGCACCTACGAGATGTACAGGAACCCCAACCTGGTGCCGGTGGCCCGATCACGCAGCCCGTCACCCCACGGTGGCCATGAAGAGCAGCACGCCGGCCATTATGGCTCAAATAACCTCTCAGGGTCCATGAATGGGTTCGGCGTTGGCCAGGCTACTTCCATTCCAACCAAGATTGTGAAGACTAATCAGCAGGCCTACCCGCTCTACCCAGACAACCACACTGAGAGTTACCTGGTGTCATGTGACCAGGATATGAAGAACAAACCTGGCCCTGAATCTTTCTTCGTAATCCCCCAAATCTGGCCTAAACAGCTGGTGCCTGGCATATGCAGGTAACAATTGTCATAGTTTTCTTTCTATGCAGGGTTTGCTTGTAGAGTGACACAGCTTTGATAGGAATTTAATAATTATAGTTATTTGCCTTTTGTCACCACTACAGATTGGTAAATTATGTCTATATTTGTCCTTAAAATCTTTTCATTGTACTCTTTAACCTGGGTGTCAATACCAATACCAGTCTAGAAAGTTGGGTAAACGATGACCGATATGCATGTGAATACATAATACAATTGAATGAAAATAAATGATCCTCAAACAATATCTGTTATTAACATTACTCAAACATGCATCATTACACAATTTTATTTGCAACGTTTTGGTTAATCAACCTTTTTCAGGCTTATGCTTTCTAAAGACGATTTTAGAAGACCTATAAGATCATTACAAATCACACAGTACGACGCAAGTGTCTTCAGCATGCACCAGTGGTAAACAAATAGGGCAAGATGGATCGCACTTTAGCTATTGAGGTTTTTATGTGCGCTGAAAAAAAGAGGAGGAAGTGAAAGAGGAGAATATGGATGTGGTCATGGCTAGGAAAAAGAGGCCGACACTTTTGCAAATGAAGCTTGAGGTGAGTAGTTTTAAGTTTTAGCGCCAAGTCGCTCTTATCAATACGCCATTTCATGTTGCATTTTCATTGGCTAGTCAGTAGACGTAGGTCGTAGAAGCAAACACACTGTGATGATCATGCTGGATTTCTAAATCTGTTCGAAAATGATCACAGACTATCTTTGGTCGCAAGACCGTGACAACAACAGTCGTGAACCTCTCTCACTGTATGATGTAGCCATGACCACAGAAATCGCCACGATTGCTCATCTTTCGTCGGGGACAGCTCAAAATCATACAATGTGTACCAGGCATTACTCAGTGTTCCTTAGTAGTGTGCAGAATTTATTCATGTTCATATTGGACTTTTTTCCGATGCACAAATGTACTATATTTCCTATTTAAAGTATTTATTTAAAAAATGTATAATATTTTTGGTCTATTATCTGTTGACAAAGCTGTCAATCAGCTGAGCAAGCATGGCTATTGGCCGGTGCAGATAATCTTAAATTAGAAAAATTCTTAGAATTGTACACTAATGTTCAAAAGTCTCTAAAAATACAGTAAAAACAGTAATATTATCGCAATTTAAAATAACTATTTTCTACTTGAATATATTATAAAATGTATTTTATTCCTGTGAATTTTCAGCATCATTACTCCAGTCTTCAGTGTCACATGATCCTTTAGAAATCATTCAAATATGATGATTTTCTGCTCAAGAAACATTTCTTATTATTATTATCAGTGTTGAAAACAATAGTGCTGCTTAATTAATTTTTTTAGCTTTCTTTGAAAGTCGAAAAGAACAATTGATTTGAAATGGAAATCTTCTGTAACAGTATAAATGTCTTTACTACCAATTTTAATTATTTTAATGTGTCCTTGCTGAATAAAATTATTAATTTCTTTTTTCTTTTTTAAGAAAAGGGAATCTTACTGACCCCAAACTTGTTTTGAACTTAAATCCAAGTTCAAAAACATTTATTAGTTGTGTGTAGTTTGATCTGCTATCAGTCACACACTCTTATAACATGTATAAGGCGACACAATCTGTAAAACCCTCATGCACCTGCTGCTCTATTCATGCAACAAATCGGATATGTGAAGCAAATGAGCATGGCTATCATCTTTCATCTCTCCCAGCATCCCCGTGGCTTCCCTGCCCCCCCTGGAGTGGCCCCTGCCGAGCCGCAGCGATCAGTACGAGCTCCACGTGGAGGTGCAGCCCAAACCCCACCACAGAGCCCACTATGAGACCGAGGGCAGCCGAGGGGCGGTCAAAGCCCCTACTGGAGGTCACCCTGTGGTCCAGGTGGGTGTTCATTCTGTCTTCTAGACGTGCGTGTGAAGGTATTTCCTTGTCATTATGCAGCGTGAGGTGATTTTGCCCCAGGGTCAGGCCTATGAAAATGGCCCTCTGCCCTTCTGTGTGTTGTCCGATCGTTTATCCACCCTCGCACAAATGAATGCACTCTTTCATTACTTGTGCATGCTATAAGATGAGCCTAAAGTCGTGCTTGCAGATAAATCTCGAATCCTAATTATTTAAACGTCAGCTTGTAACTCGTTCAGCACTGTTTACGCCACATACATGAACAAAACCTCAAATAATGTGGATTTTTAAGCCATGAGTATGGACTAGAATATCATTAGAGACTTGGTGATTCAATTACTAACTAGCACCCAAACAATCATTTATTTTATTTTATTTAAATTTTTTAATTGTATTATTTGTATTTATGTTATATGTATTTTATTTTATTGCTATTGTATTTATTTAAAAAAAAAAAATTTTTTTTTTTTTTTTATTAATAGCATTTTATTTTTTTATTTGCATTACTTTTACATTTTTATTTTAGTTATTGTACATTGATATATTTTATCATATATATATATATATATATATATATATATATATATATATATATATATATATATATATTTTTTTTTTTACTTTTTATTTATTTATCGATTTAATTACATTTTTTGTTATTTTTCATGGTGGTTATTTTTATTTTTAGATTTTTATCATCATGGGGTTTTACAGCAGAAGGTATTGCGATTTATTTTTATTTACTGCTTTTTAGATTTGCTTTCATGTTGCTTGAAACTCTTCAGGAAGTTGAGTTTGTCCAGAGGTTTTGCAGACGCAGTAATGGCAGCTGTATCCTGAAGACACATGATATTGCTCAGTTTGTTTACCACTTAAAGTTTGATGTTGCTCTGGTAACAGTTTATGTGAAAGCCCTCTTGTTGCTTTTTGCTCTCTCAGTGTAAACCATCTTTAATGGTCTTGTTAGCGGAGCGGCCAGCATCCTTCCGATGTCAGCGCTCTGGTAAAGATTGCAGACTGCCTTGGCAAAGCCAAAATGTTTAATGCTTTCCATTCCCTGGCTCTCGCTGTGGTCAGTGCAGCTCGTCGCTAGCCAATCACGTGGCGGGGAGTTACTCAGGACTGCTCCTTCCTCTACTTTACTTTTCCGACCTCACGACTGACTCACCGCTCGCCAGCTGCCATGGCAACCAGGTTCTCAGATGGCCCATGGAAACGGCCGTGTTTACCCAATTCATGAGGCCCAGCTCTCGTACCCGACTCACTCACCTGTGTCTTAAAGAGGCACATTTAGACGTTTCACGCAGAATGACAGTATTTATGGAATTCAATCTTAATCAATTAAACAACATCTTATTACTAAAAAGTTTTTCTAAATTATTAATGTTTGTTAAATATTAATAAATTGTTATTACTAAAACTATTCATACTATAAATAATATACTATTACAGGCACAGGTTGTTTAAAAAAATAAAATAAATATTTTAGAATTTTGTTTATTTGTTTTTTATGCATGTTTTAATTATTGGTTTTATTTATTTATGTTTTTTATGTTTTATTAATTTACTTTATTAAGGTTTTATTTATTTATTTGTTTATGATTTATTTATTTATTTAGGTTTTTAATAATTTTTTAAAATGTTTTTGTTCAAATTTATGTTTTGTTTATGTACGATCATATTTTATTTATTTCAGTTTTATTTTATTATTTATTTAATGCTAGCTTTGTTTATTTGTTTATTAATTGATGATTTTATTTATTTGTTTATGTGTTTTTATTTATTAGTTTAATTTTTATATTTATGTGTTTATTTTGCGATAAAATATGACTCGAATATGTTTCGTAGTACATGTTGTGATATTCAGTCTTTAGAAAAAAAATATATAAAATTTATTTGGATGGCATATTTTAAATAATTTTGATGTTAAATCCACTATTGTTTCATATAGAATTGTTCTAGAGCCTATACAGATTTAATGCAATTACATCAGAAATAGCTGTAAAAAAAAATAAGAGTAATCCCTTTACTTTACTTTTTCAAGGGACAAGTAATTCAATTACAATAATTAATTACTTAGTAATGCATTCCACCAAACACTGGAAGTGACCAAAGCAAACGTGTCAGTTTGCCCTCCATTTAATCTCATTGCTGCCTAGAAGAAAAAGAGATATTTAATTTATGATTTATTTTCTCAGATGTTGCTTTTAAGCTGGACTTATCATATTCTCTTATGAAGAGCCAATTAGAGATCCGTTTACTGTACTGCTACTAAACCAAACACACATTTCATCCCCCTTATCTGATGCAGCATTGTTTTTGTCCCACTTTTGTCCATCAAACATGAATTTGTAATGTTGACACATGCCCTGTTCACTGTGCTTTTGATATCCAGAGTAAATTTAGCTGCATCTTCATGCTCTGTGGTTTCTGCACACTTCCTTCCGATGTAGACGCGTTTCTTTTTTTTTTTAAGAGTGCACATCAAATTTGTTACCTGCTTTTATGTGTCATCTGCTTTCAGTATTCACATGACTCTGCTTGTGCATGTCTTGTCATGGTGATTTGAATTTTTTTCAGTAAATTGCAAAATGAGACCGTAGCAACAATAGTCCATTTTTCTCTACAATCAGTCACTTGTAAAGGAAGTGCTGAAGTGTATTTTTTTGATAGTGACTAGTGCTTTCATTTATCATACAATTAGTCATGTGTGGTTTTGACATACACTTAGTTATCTTAGTTAGTTGGTTATTTAACAAAAGCTCTAAATGCTCTAAACTGTCTGTTTCAGAAGGAAATATATCAACACGGAAAAGAAAACTGAGGTTGGGATTTTCAAGGATATGAACTGCCATTTACAAGGGTTGCAGTTTCAATATGAAGTAAAAGTGACCATCATTGCTTTGCCATCAAAGTGCCCTTGAGCAATGCATTTATCTTTAATTGCAGGGATTGTCCCTACAATTAGTTAACCTCAAGTTGTTTCAACAGAAAAGTTAAGCTCGATAAATTATCAAGTAGCTTTTTCGCCCTCATATTAAATCAAAACTTGTACTTTTCCTGCACAAAGCCCTTTATCCTTAAATCCCCCCTTAAATTACGCTCTCCAAAAATCGTTGTGAAATGCATGTAGTTAAAAGGTAGCTCGAGAAACCCTGTTTTGTTTTGCACATTATCTAACTCATCTACAACAAAATGACAAGGCCAGAGTTGTTTTTCTCATTGGACATGCCATGTTTTGCATATGAAAATGTGACCCATTTGCCTCTGTGTCGAACAGGATTTGAAAGCCCTTCTGAATTATTAACCTTCAGTGCAGGAATTCATACACAAACTAAGATGCATCTGTGCAATTTCACATTCATCTGCATATGCATAAACCATTTGGGCACTCAGCCACTGTGGACATCCCTGAGGGTTTAATACCGTATGATTTCCAGAATGCCATATCAGACTCATTCAGTTTTTGATTTGAATTTAAGAGTTTATCTTCCACAATCAATCAACTGACACTGGAAGGACCCAGGCCACAAACGTTGCCACAGTCAGAGCTCGCGATTGACTCATTGGTTTCCTGTAGAGTTTGAAGGAGATGAATCGGTGAAGGAAAGACGTTTGCAGACTGCACACACCCTTCTGGCTTGTGTTCAAGGTTTTCGGAGATGCTAATGTTTCCAGCAGGTCTGTGCTTCCCAACCAGGAGAGCAGACCTTCGCTGAAATAGCTGCTCCGGCCGCACTATTATATATATGTATGTATGAGGCCTAACATTTTGCCATAAATATGTTTTACCAGCCATAGGCAGTAATGACACCAACATTTTACATGGCAGTAAAAATTCACAATTTTCTATTCCAAATTCGATTCTACAGCAAAACTGCTAGCCTAACTAATATAAATTTTAAATATTAAAGACAAGCAAACAGTCAGTAGTACAATAAAAAACAAATGATCAAATTATAAGCAAAAGTAATAAAGCAATAAAGCAAATGCAAAATAACACTGCATAGTCGTCATTGTATAAACATCCTGATTTATTAATCCTTATCAAAGTTACAAATGTTATTCAATCAAAAGCAGTGAGTGATTTTTTTTTTCTTTGTCCTTTGTTGTTTGATTAACATTAAAACACAGGAATATTAGGCTACTGTCACTTTAAGAGCAAATGCACAGATCTAATATACTGATACTGATACACATGCGTTTACTTTCTCAACTGTTTACGTTCACGTAAGACATAACCGACTATGTTTACTAGTATATTTGCTATTTTTTGACAATTTTGTGTGAATTTGTCCACTCAAGTGCAAGAAAACATGAACGAGAGCTCAGTTTATTATTTGCAATTTAGTAACGAAATGAGCTCCCTTTTGCGTCACCTTGAATATTGTCGAGGCTTAAACTTTGGTGACGATGCAGCGCTGGCCCATCAACTGTCCCGAGCATCGTTCACGTTTGTTCAAGTTCATGCATTGTTAGTAGAATTAATAAAAATGTTACCGGCCAACTGGCGAGTGACACCGTTTCATACACTCGCTAACACCGATTTTTACTCGCTTGGTGAGTGTTAATTGTTGTATGTGTTATTCATCAAAAATTCTGAAAAAAAAAATCTATCATGGTTTCCACAATCAGGTTTTTCAATAATAATCAGAAATGTTTCTTGAGCATCAAATCATCATATTAGAATGATTTCTGAAGGATCATGTGACACTGAAGACTGGAGTAAATAATGCTGAAAATGTAGCTTTGCATCACAGAAATAAATTACGTTTTAAAATGCATTCAAATAGAAAATCTGACTTTTTGCACTTTCCTGTGTGCAGTTACGTGGATACAGGGGCAAGGAGCCGCTTGGTTTGCAGATCTTCATTGGCACGGCAGACGAGCGAATCCTAAAGCCTCACGCTTTCTATCAGGTCCATCGCATTACCGGCAAAACCGTCACCACCACCAGCTACGAGAAGATCATCAACGGCACCAAAGTCTTGGAAATTCCTCTTGAGCCAAAGAATAACATGAAAGCAATGTGAGTACGCTTTATGGATGATGGTTCTTTCAGATAAATGCATTTAACATGATGGTTTCCACTTTTTTGGTTTTAAATGTGCACACTAACATGGTAGAAATTGCTTTTTAATGTTTCCCAGAATTGATTGCGCTGGGATTCTCAAGCTTCGGAATGCAGACATCGAGCTCCGGAAAGGCGAGACGGACATTGGGCGTAAAAACACGCGTGTCCGACTGGTATTTCGTATTCACATTCCCCAGCAAGGAGGTCAACATATGTCTCTGCAAGTTGCTTCGCATCCCATTGAATGCTGTGAGTACATTTAGACTTTAGGGAGTCCTATTAAACCCTTTAACAAAGAATAGGTTCTGCTAGAGTAGGTATCTACAAGAATAGGTTTTCATGCTTGAATGTTAAAGAAACACATTATTTTCACCATAATTGACATTGCTGCAGCACCTCTCTTCCCAGTCTGTCAGTAACGCTCTGTTTAGTCTCTATGAAGCCCCTCCTTCTGAAAAGCACAATGTGCTCTGATTGGTCGGCATCATCAGTGTTTTGATTGGTCAACCGCTTCGAGCGTGTTTTGGAAATGTCCCGACCCTAACCATAACCGTGAGTTTCAACACACTACTAACTAACTCAACCAGGCCTCGTCCCTTTATTTTGCTTGTGCCTTGAGTGGGAATTATTTAAATGAGGAATATTGTGGCGTGCTCGTTCCCGGAAGAAAAATAAAGACTCGAGTCATTTCAGAAACAGTTACTGATATATAGAATAACTCCTTTGGAGTGACTTGGAGTAGACCTTTTTCATGCTCAAACAGCAACATTACACACTAAAGAAAGCTGAAAATATACAAAAGCATTACAGGTCAATTTTAGGTGGTTGAGTGTACTTAATCAACATGAAATAAAAATGGGCCTTATTTACTTTCTTCTTTATTTTTCTTGATGGCTTAAACCTGACGGGTTCAGCGACTGAATGTTGTTATATGGGTTTTGGTTGAATATTTGTCATGCTCTTATTAGATATCAGGTGGCTTTGTCTTACATGTAATTCTACCGCTCTGTCTGGTTGCTCTGCTTCCTCCTCGGTTAGGTTTCGTTTGATGCAAACCAAGTTCAACGGAGCAAAAGAGGAATGAATTTAAAATGATCCTGATAAACTCCCCAACCCCCTTTTTCTATTTTAGGAAGTTCAATCTTTTCTGTCAGGCACTGAGATATCATTGCTCTATTTGCAGATGTACTGTATCTAACCCTGTTCTCAGGTTGCAAGCTGTATTATTTAAGAGGAGAGCGTACGCTTCATTAATTCAGATTACGGCGCGCCACACATCTGTCTAAAGGTCACTCGTATTTGTTTTAATCAAAGTTGATGTTGCGGATATTATATCATAGATAAGTTTCATGAGTGCATGTCCTTAATATTGTGACAATAAACTTCATCTTGTAAAACAGGATTTAATACTCCATCAGCCTAGAATAAATAAATAAGGCGTTTAATATGCTGGATCAACCTGCCTTTTTGTTTACATGGCTTAATGTCAATTTGGCTGAAGCAAATTTAGCTAACTGTCCTAGTTAAAAGCCTCTTAATTCCAATGCAAATAAAAAATGCATGAATTCCCGGAGATTTTGATGTCTTGATATGATATCTTCATAATCTGTTGTATGACTTGCATACTAACATCATAGTTTATTATTATTATTATTATTTATTCTGGCTTGTATAATTTAGTAGGCAATTTAAATGTAGGGCATCCCAAGCAAAAATCACAGCATTATACATTATATGTACATATATATACAGGTGCTGGTCATAAAATTAGAATATCATGAAAAAGTTGATTTATTTCAAGAATTCAACTTAACAGGTGAAACTAATATATTATATAGACTCATTACATGCAAAGTGAGATATTTCAAGGCTTTATTTGTTATAATTTTGATGATTATGGCTTACAGCTTACGAAACCCACAAAATCAAAATCCCAGAAAATTAGAATATTACATGAAATCACACAGTAATTACACAGTGATACCATGGTCATTGAAGCAGGTTTTGGTTCTTTTGGCAGTGTGGGCAGGTGCAAATCCTGCTGGAAAATGAAGTCAGCATCTCCATAAAGCTTGTCTGCTGAAGGAAGCATAAAGTGCTCTGGAAATGTCCTGGTAGACGGCTGCGTTGAGTGGACAGCACAGTGGACCAACACCAGCCGATGACATGGCTCCCCAAACCAACACAGACTGTGGAAACTTCACACTGGACTTCAAGCATCTTGGATTGTGTGCCTCTCCATTCTTCCTCCAGACTCTGGGACCTTGGTTTCCAAATGAGATGCAAAATTTGCTCTCATCAGAAAAGAGGACTTTATTAAATCCAGAGTCAACGCAGCCGTCTACCAGGACACTTTCAGAGCACTTCATGCTTCCTTCATTTTCCAGCAGGATTTGCATCTGCCCACACTGCCAAAAGAACCAAAACCTGCTTCAATGACCATGGTATCACTGTGTAATTAATTACTGTGTGATTTCATGTAATATTCTAATTTTCTGGGATTTTGATTTTGTGGGTTTCATAAGCTGTAAGCCATAATCATCAAAATTATAACAAATAAAGGCTTGAAATATCTCACTTTGCATGTAATGAGTCTATATAATATATTAGTTTCACCTGTTAAGTTGAATTCTTGTAATAAATCAACTTTTTCATGATATTCTAATTTTATGACCAGCACCTGTATATAAATTATTATTATTATTTTTTTTAATCATTTTATTTTATCCTTTTAAAATAACCTGAGGTTAAGTGCCTTTTTGGAAAACATTTTATCGGTCATTTAGCTGACATTTTTTCTTTCAAAGTGACTTATTGATTGCAGAATCAATATTTCGTGGACCAAGCAGGGGTTAAGTGACTCGCTCAAGGGAACAATTGTAATAGGGCTCTTAGTAACTCTTCAGTTAGTGGGCCACTCTTCAAACCTGTTACATTAAATTCAGTCCAAACATCTAAATTCTGTATTTTCTCCCTGTTTGACTCTATAGCCCAGAGGTCTGCCCACGAGCTGCCCATGGTAGAGAAGCAGGACATGGATGGGTGTTCGGTTCTTGGAGGCCAGCAGATGATTCTCACCGGCCAGAACTTCAGCGCAGATTCCAAGGTGATCTTCATGGAGAAGACTCATGGTAAGTGCTAAAAGATTGATATTCGGCCTAGTATATTTGCAGGTTCATGGGAAAATTGTACATTATTTACATTTTCTGTGTAGATTATGAGGTATAATCTTGGCAATTCCTTCCTTCTCAATTTCCTTCCTGTGTTAACATATTATGTTTTAAAACGGGAAGTTAGAGCTGAACATGCTGAATGCTTGTAGTTTATTACTTGCTTGTTATTTTTTATAGGCGAGGTCATTTTAACTATCTAAAGCCTCTTTTAAGTATTAAGTACTGCTGGCATAGTACTTTTACATTTCTATGATATAATACTGTGCAAAAGTCTTAGGCCACCACCAGTTTTGTTGTTTTAGCAAAGTTTTAATGATCATCCAATATTTATTTTTCAGGTCTATTTATTAAGATACAAACAGAAAATACAGAAAATATGTACACAAAATGTAAAAAAATAAATAAATTCAGAACAAAATGGCTGTTTTTAAGCACAAATCAGTATTCAGTGTGACATCCTGGACTTCTTCCAGTTTCTCAAACAAGAAATTCTGAGAAACTTCTCATATATTTTGAAAGTTTTCTTGGCCTTCCAGTCCTTTTCCATTCCATTGAGGTTTAAGAGGGTCAGGTTCCTGCTATTGCTCAAGTGTAAGGGGAGTTCACTAAATACCTGCCACTTTAGTCTGTTGAAGCGTTTTTTTTTTCCAGATTTTTTTCTGTTTTTTAATACTGCGTACAAATGTCCTGTATTTTCTGATTATATTCTAATAAAGAGACTGAGAAATAATTATATAGGGTCATTATACCATTGCTAAAACAACATCTAATGGTGGCCTAAGACTTTTGCATAGTACTGTGCGTGTGTGTGTGTGTGTGTGTGTGTGTGTGTGTGTGTGTGTGTGTGTGTGTGTGTGCAAAAGTATATATGAATAGATTAGCTCAGAAGTGAATTATGTGCTAGTTTTATGTGCACTACTGTCATTACTAAAAGTGTAATCAAATCAGGCAATCATTTTCATTATCAGACAAGCTAAAATATATGGTTAATAGTCTTTAGTTTACGTCACAGCCCAGTGAAATGACGCTTAATACTTTGTACTTTGTACTTTTAATTCCAGTCAATTTTGTTGCATCCTGTTAAAGGTTGGGGAAGGAAATGCAGTGAGTTAGCAAAGAAACACACATGCATGCACTATGATTTGCTCTTTCTAGCCCTATTTATAATTTGCTGGTCATATTATATTTTATGAGGAGGGATTTCTTGTTTTATTGAACAAAAACTTGTATGCGATTCAATTGAAGTGAATTGTCAATGTTTGGGAATACACTAGGATATAGATTACCTATAAAAGTCCGAAAGACAATGTTTTTGATATCAGGCCTCAACATTTTCTTTTCATTCGACCCACTTGTTGTTTTCATGTCTACTATCGCTTTTATGTCACCTGTTTTTGTGCTTATTGTTTGTTGAATCACACTGAGAGGCAAACTATGGCGACAATTTACCATCAACAATTTGCATTATTTTGGAGATAAGAGGAAAAGCTTCACTGTCCTTTCTTTGTTATTTTTTCAGTGTGCGGGTGGCGCTTTTGTTGAAGAGTGTGTCGCCTTTGTGTTCAAACATGTGTAGTTGCTCTTTTGTCTGGCATATTTGATCAAATAATATTATGCATACAGGACAAAAAGTGTAACATGAAATGGCTGTTTTCTCATTCTATTTCCATATTCATGAGTCATTGTTTTATCTGAAATTAACATAATAAAGTAGTTGAACTAAACAGCTGATAAAACTATGTAATTGCAGACACACTCAGACTCATCAATGAACTTTATGAATGACAGTGGTCTGCAAAAGACCATTAGGCTTTCATTTGAATTGTGACCTTTTCTAATCTGTTTCACTCACATTTGCATGCAGTTTTAGATTTCGGATCTGAATACAGTGTCAGCTTTATGTACAAACAGAACAGCAGCTCATCTACGTTCTCGCCAGGTTCCAGTTTCACTGTCATTATCAGATTGATTCACCTGTCTTTCTCTATTTTCATTATTATTTTTTACTTAACATCTACATTAAAGTACACATGAATTTAAAATGTGTTTCTTTTGGCTTTTAGTTCATGTCTTTAAGGTTTGAGGCCATCAATATGCTAGTGCATAATACATAATAGGATTTTTTTTTTTTTTTGGCCGATATCGATTTTAACAGACAATCACTGGCCAATTTCAATATTTGTTACTTGCTCTCTTATTTGAACTACAGAAATACAGAAATAAAGTAATCAAATATCTAAAATATATTCTTCATTGTATAAATTAAATATACATTAATCCTTATTAAAGTTACAAAAGTTATTTATTCAAGAGTAGTGAATAATTGTTTGATTAACATTGAAACAGCAGCGCAGCAGGAATATTAGGCTACTGTCACCTTAAGAAGAGCTGCACAGATCCAATATACTGTTACGCAAACTGTTTATGTTCATTTAAGACATATTGTAACAGACTGTTTACAAGGATACATGCCGAGACGGGCATTTTGATATAATTTCGGGTGAATTAGAAGAAGTGAATGAGAACTTAAAATTCTTGCGCTTTAATATTTAAATTCGCAAGGCTTAAAAACACGTGCCGTGACAGTTCCGTCAATTGTCCTGAGCGTCATTCACACTGGTAGTTTTTTTTTTCTCCAGTTTTTACAGTGTTTCCTCATTGAATATCCTATTGCGTTGGGAAATGCATCACATTATGAAAGTAAAATGGGTTGTAGGAGCCGTTCTATATTGATTTTAATCAGATCTTGAAGAGTGAAATGTCTGTAAAGTCATCAGACTTACAAGAAGTGCGTTTAGTAGTGAATCAAATGGGTCTTTAGAGGTTGCTGTGGTGTTGGTGGCAGAGCCTTTTGCCTGCAGGTGTCATTGTTATGGCACTCCCACACACTGTGCTCTTTCATGCATGCTAAGCGGCAGATGGATTGTGTGTGTGTGTGTGTGTGTGTGCTATGACTACTTGCTCTTATTGATGCTGCTTTTTGCCTCGGACAGGTGGCACTCGGCAGTTTTGCTTGCAAATAAAATCCAGTCACAGCTGTGTGATTAGAAAGTGCTCCTTCAACCTTCAAAATTCCCGTTGCTGCTTTTTTTTAAAACTTTGTTTTATTTTTCACCCATTGTGTTCTCTACCGCTGTTTACGTTGTTTTATTGATGTACGCCATGTGTCGTCTAGGTTTTGTTCGTTTTGGTAGAATGCAAAGTTCTGTTTATTGATCTATTGATTGAGGCTAATGTGTTTAGTCTATCAGAAAAGAGCTGTGACTCATCAAGTCCTTTTTAGGCTTTTTTATTTTTGTTGAAAATTCAGTGTTTCTTTGTGTCTAACCCCCTCTCTGTAACTAACGTCATAAAATCATACAGGATTTAAACGATTTGAGTGGGAGTAATTTATCACATATAATTTTCAATATTCCCCCTCTGTTTATTTTAATCTGTTTGGCTGTTTGACTAATGGAAAACAGAGGAGTGTTCAGTAAAACTTATCGGCAGTGTTCAAAATAGCATACTATCTTACTATTTTTACACCGAAAAAACTATATAACAATTTTAGCATTTACTCTCCCTTTTGAGTGTCATGGCAAAGCATGCCAGGAAATAGAAATCCCAGCCCAGTTTCAGTTCAATTTTAAGTTTGTCTAAATTAAAAGAAACAAGTTCATAGAACTTAAAACAATGAAACAATTCAACTTACTTAAAATGTGTCCGTTTTGTGAACTCAAAAGAAATAGAAAGTTCTAAATACTCATAAAAGTTCATTTGATGGAACTAATTTGTATAATTTAAGTTGGCCCTACTCAAACCAATTAATTATTTTAGCGTCAGGGTTTACAGTGTTTGCATTAGATCATTGCAATAGATAACAGTGTAAAACCAAAAAGGTTGTGCAAGCACACTGACTTTTTCAATCAAAACATTTAATAAAAGGAAATCTACTAGGCCTTGAATTATAACAATATTCAAAATGAAAAATATTTATTTTTTTATCTAATGCAATGCCATTCATATATTCATTTTTAAGAGTGGCTTCAAACTCCAAAAACTTTTTGGGGCCACTGTATAGCCTACTGCATTTTTACTCTTAAAAATAAGAAACAGAAGAACATAAACGAGCATTGATTTTTGTTGCGTTCAGGAGCATTGTGACTGTGAAATCTCTGAAATGGGAGACAGCTGTCTTTGGTTGGAGATTTGCTGGCTCTTGCTGATTTTGCTCTGTATGCCTTGCTGGGCTTCCACTCTCAAAGCTTCTACGGCTAATTATTAGAAAAAGTAAAAAGCAAACCCATGGGATCCTGAACAAGGAGCTTTGGAACAAACTCCAAACAAACAGAACGGCCAAGGAAGAAGCACTCATCACCTGTTGTGGGTGAAACGAAGCAGTTTGATCATAAAGCAATATTAAGACATTATCCTGGCAGTGCATGTGGAATCCCCCTAGCTAGTGCTGCTGATTCATTTGAGCCACACGTCTCTTATTTGCGGCCCAAAAAGGGGTTTCCCACATGCTGCTGTGATACAGAGCAAAATCGTTCCTGGTTTAATGACTAATTCAGTAGGAATGCTATTTTCTGTTCTGGTTTAAAGATATTTTTTGCTATGTGTTGTTTACTTATATTACTATGGTTTTTGGATTTCTGTATAAAGTCAAGTCAAGTCAAGCCACCTTTATTTATATAGCGCTTTTTACAATACAGGTGGTTTCAAAGCAGATTTACTGTGATAACAGGAAAATAATACAACAAAGTTTGTTTCGGCTGTTCAGCAGATCTAGAAGAAAATAGTGTCCAGCATAAGTATATTCAGTGATGGTGTCTCCAACTAAGCTAGCCAAAAGCCGAAGGCGACAGTGTCAATGAACCCAAACTCCATCAGGTGACAGAATGGAGGAAAAAACCTTGGGAGAAACCAGGCTCAGTCGGGGGGGGGGGGCAGTTCTCCTCTGGCCAACGAATGAACAGTGTATGATTATTATTCAGGCAGCATTACAGGTCAGAAGTCAGATTGGATTGGAAAATTCAGAATATTTATCCAGCTCCATCTTGATTGAAGATCTGAGGGGGGAGTCTAGTTGACACCATCTCTGCTGACACTTCAGGGATGCGCTGTGATCGTGTCTAGACACAGGTCCTCCATCTGATCTGGATACGGCCCGGCTGACTCCGGCTAAAATCTCGGGATAAACGGAGAGACTAATATTAGTGTAGATGCCATTCTTCTTATGATGTAAGGTGTACATTGGGTGTTATCGGAAGTGTTCCCGGTTCCAGCTGACCTAGTTTATGCAGCTTAACAATCATTTAACTGATTTAAATAATAGAAATTTATAATGTTCTATGTGTATGCCAGGTTAAAGAGATGTGTTTTTAGTCTAGATTTAAACTGACAGGGTGTGTCCGCTTCTCGAACAATGCTAGGAAGATTGTCCCAGAGTTTTGGTGCTAAATAGAAAAAGGATCTACCGCCTGCAGTTGATTTTGATATTCTAGGTATTATCAACTGGCCAGAATTTTGACATTGCAATAGACATGAAAGAATATAATGCATTAAGAGCTCGCTCAAGTACTGCGGAGCAAAACCATTTAGTGCCTTGTAAGTAATCAGCAAGATTTTTACATTTATACGATGTTTAATAGGGAGCCAATGCAGTGTTGAGAAATTCAAACATGGAAGACAGAATGCAATGTAAGCTGTTATGTAAAGATACTTGGGATTAGGAATGCACAATTCAGATAATTTGGTTTTAGATAAGTTGATGAGAGAGAGGTTTGAGTTCATACTGACATGTCACTTTTAAAATACACTACATGCTCAGACTGGCAGTCATGAGGTCATCAGTGTCTGTGGAAGTGTGTGTGATAGAACTGTGGGTAGAAATGTGATTGACTTGTGCCAAATGCAATCTCTGCAGTATGGGAACCAGTCTGTAGGCGAGGAATTATGCAAGTACCCTATGACCTATAGATATGACAGATGAACCCACAACTCATCACCCACTTTACCTATCAAAACAAAGTTGAGTCATTATGAACAAGGGGAGGAAGCAGTGTGTGCCAGTGAGAACGGTTGGCCAATCCTGTATTTTCCCAAACAACTGAGGGAAGAACTTTGACTTTAAGCATGAGTGTGATGCTAGATGGTTTGTTTAATAAATAATATATATATATATATTAAGGAACAAAGATTACACTCTTCCAGTGGTCTTAAATTAGCCATTAAGGAGCCTACATCAATTATTTACTGATAAATGAGAGCTTTGGCATGGGTATTACATAATGGTTATGCAGTTAAACTTAACTAATCTCAACTTTACTTAGGCAACCCATATTTAATTAAACTTTTTTTTCCTTTTATTTCCAGATGGACAGCAGATTTGGGAATTGGAAGCCACAGTTGACAAAGACAAAAGTCAGGCAGTAAGTCCAGCGCCTGCATTACATAAATTACTGAACTTCCTGAAGGTCTATTTTCAGCCCTCTTCTTGTAAACTGTCTATATAGATACAGCAATAAAACTATTCTCTCATTCACAGAGCATGCTGTTCATTGAGGTGCCTCCATATAGAGACCCATCCATTTGCCATCCAGCCAAAGTCAACTTCTACGTAATAAATGGGAAACGGAAGCGCAGTCAGCCTCAGCATTTCACCTACACACCTCTACCAGGTACCTATGTGGCTATTAGGCGTATTATTTGATACTGTACCTTTAAGATTTATGTTTCAGTAAGATTCAGTTTGCATATAGTATATTGAGTATTATTTATCTTTTCCATGATATGTGCACTTTGAATACTCCATCATAGATATTCTCTCATTTTACTTCCCCAGTTCCGTCTATTAAGACTGAGCCAGTGGATGAATATGAATCTGGTCGGATGGGTTATTCCATGTCGCAAATGCTGGGGGTGTCTCCCCAGCCATACTATAACCATCGGGGGGTCATCACCCCAGACAGTGGCCTGGTGCCTGGCCTCGTCCCCTGTCAGCAGGCCCGCCTGGGTGTCTCCCCTCCGGACCACCGATTTCAGCAGCAGAGCCAAGCCATACTGTACGCCCGTCCTGGAAAAAGCATGTCAAGCAGTCCTATTTACTCTCAGACGGGAGCCACTATGATGCCAGACTCCCATCGTTCAGTTCTGGTCCACACGGGTTCCCCAGCCCAGTCCCCTCACCTGGGTGGCCAACATCCCTCCAACCAGCATCCCTCAATTATCCAGTTCTCACCCACCAACCACCACCTGCTCAGAGGAGGAGATCCCCCTGCCCCACCACCCCCAGAACATCAGCACATCATTTATTGTGAGGGCTATAACCAGCATAGTCCCCAAGCTACAGGGGCAAACCGTTCACCAGTACCAGCCCAGGCACCCCAGCACCCTCAGAATTACCCCACTGTCATCCAACAGCAGCCCTTCCTCCAGAGAGTGGCCAAAGACAGGTCACCTCCTGTCCAAGTAGAGGCCCAGAGATGTTCCTCCGCAGAAGAGCCGAGAACCAGTGTTCCTGGACGAGTCACGGTCAAGCAGGAGAACTTGGATCAGGCCTACCTTGATGATGGTGAGTAACTGCAGGTTGACCATTTGCTGTTCTAATGGTTAGGCATTCGTAATTAAATGCGGTTTTGTAAAAAAAAAATGTAGTTGAAGACTTTTTTGAAATCAGAAAGAGCTTTATTGCCAAGTATGCTTACACATACAAGGAATTTGTCTTGGTGACACAAGCTTCCACAGTACTGACAGAATAACAGCTTTTCTTCACTGTTTTAAGCGTACTGATTGGGAAACAATAAAAAAATGCATATGCATGTGAATTGACACATGCTTTCAAATTCCCCGTAAAAATATGTGGCCGTAGGAATGTGCCAAATGTAGGGAAGAGCCATTCAGTCACATTCTTTGACTGACAATGTGTTAATGTACCATTAGAAATGTCCCCAAGCACATTTTCTCTGCTTTCAGACAATAGCAGGAAGAGTGCTTGTCAAGTCTGTCTCATTGTCTTATCTTCTTAACATTTAAGGGTGGGGGGGGGGGGGGGGTTCTCACACATACTGTATGACCCAAGGACAACAAGACACCAGAAATGTTGTATTATATAAAGTAGAATGAACGAAAGATATATTTTGTGCCCCTGGGTTTGAGTGTATACTTTCCATTACTCAGGAAGAGTGAAACCATAATGAATTAGATGGATATGGCTACACGTTTCCTTACACACACCCTCTGTTTTTGTTTTTCAATTGTGTCAAAAAAACAGTCGAGTTATAATGACTTTTTATAATGAAAATGGCCAAACCACGATGCAGAATACTGGCAAGGGAAGGCGTAAGATTTCAGTGTCACTACTGTAAGGCAGTTTGGGAGTTCAGGGGGTCAGAGTTTCTCTTGTGGTTTATGATGTTGCGTGCAGGGGGTTCTCTATGCACTGTATCTGACAAGGAAATGGGTGCTTTTTCGACCTTGCAAATAACAAAAAAGGAAAAGAAAACCAAGCAGCTCCAAAACTTCTTGGACATGTTGACAGTGTTATGATTCACAAAACAAGTGCCATGGCAACCCATTGTCAAACAGTGGAATGGGCTGCCTGGGAGAGCTGGGGAAAGCCTCTTTGTTTGTTATACTTGGCCAGGGCTTCCCCTTGGCCTCGCGCCCCCCAATACTGTGGGGGGAACCTGCGAGAGGATTAGCTTTTTTTCCACAGGTCGCGCTCTTGCCAATCTGGAGCACAGAACTCCTATTTGCAGCTGCTGCACTTATCCAGAAAGGCAGCCTGATCTGAACAAGATAGTGATGGGTGGGAGTCAGCAGGAAAGGGAAAGGGCCATGTTGGATGGAAAAACTGAAGCGAGTGGGACCGAGAGCCAAAGATGGATTTTCTTCTGCATACTCAAATAGGGTTTCCCTGAGTTAATAGCAACACCACAATTGTAGACATGGTACTAGAGAGTTACTATGAGATTAACGGGACCTAGAACCTTTCATGTTGTCGTAAAAAGATGCTGGTTTATGACCTTTCTATGGAATCCCTGTAGCCCCCCTTTTTTATGTACAAAAATTTCTGGTAGCCCCATTAGAGTTTAACACCACTCTGGTAAACTCATAAAGCTGCTAGTGAATTCCCTCATTAAGGCCCCTTAAAGCAAGACAGAAAATGCTGATATTTGTAAACACTGCAAGAAATAACTGGCCACACACAACACACTTTGCTTGCAACAATTCGGGACTGGAGTGGTATATTTGACGATAAGCACGATAACGAGGAGGTTACTACTTTACCACTGTGACTCAAAATTGTTGCAAACACAGTCTGTTCTGTTGGGCCACAGTTATTCACTGAGGTTGCAGAATCCTACAAGTTGTAAGGCTGGGTTTATTGCCATTGTACCCATGATGAGCAAGACAATTAACCTCAAGTTCCAGCTGTGGGATTGACCCTGCAACAAGTCGCTTTACCTTAGTGGTTTCGGCATGTTCTTTATAATGAAGCTGGATGACCTTATTGTAAATCAATCTTGTTGGTTAATCTAGTTAAGAAGCATAGTGACTCCAGTTTTACTTTTTAAGAAGTGATACCGGTAGTAACCCAAGAGCAGATGGGGCGCAAAGTCCAGGTCATTGAGAGCAGGAAGGATGACGACCACAAAAAGTCCCAGTTGCTTTTGCTTGCAGAGGTGTCAGTGTGTAGCGATCCACCCACTAACATCACTTCGTTTGATGTCCTCCAAGACCTTCACACACAACCAGTTCTAATATGACTCATGCAGATATGTCTATTTCACTCAGAATTTCGATGGTGGCTTTTTGAAGGGGCCATCAAGGTTTCTGTGGTTGGCTTTCTGTAAAGAAACTGTACCTTCATCTATTTCATTATGAACATGCATGTTTTACATTTCTCAATAGCAAGAAAAGGAAGTTAAGTACATCTTTGTGTAAATACTAGACCTTTTGTAATCAACAGCGTCTTGACAAGCTTAACCAGCTAGACTTGTTCGATCAGCTCCATCAGCAAAGTTTTAGCAATGGTGGTCTAACTAGATTGGTACCAGTCTAGGCTAACATGCAAATTAATACTAGTCCAAACTGGCGTTTTTGGCAAGATACAGTAGTTATGATCTTTTACTAGACTACTTTTACAAAAATCACCTTTGATTTTATGTCACCTCCGCATCGGCCCTTAACAAGTGTTACCCTGAGAAAAACAGCCAAACTGGCTTAGAGTTTTGAGGGTACAACATTGGCCAATCTTCCAGTGCTCATCTGGCTCAACTTTTTTCGCCTTAGGCTTCGGTTCCAGCCTAGAAAGCCTGAGTTGAAGTTCTTCCAGCTGGAGAGAGCAGCAGGAATAATTTAGATAGAGCACGTAAGCCGTGCACATTAGTTTCAGATCACTTGCATCCAGTTTTGGGCCGTGTGTGTGCCAAGCCATTGGGTATTTGGCTGTGAAAATGGTGTCCTGATAAGATGTAGCTTTGTACTTTAAAAGTGTTGTTCGAAATAAAAAGCATCTGTAGATTGTAGAGTTTAACATGGTCTGAAGGCAGAGTTAAAAGCGAAGGAGGTCTCGATAGTTTAGTTTATTTTTGGTTTGGCTTTTTTAAACTACTCTGTTTTGGCGAGCAAACAGTCAGACCTGCGGTGTAGACTCTTCCTGTCCTTTACACTTGCTCTGTGGCTTTATTACAACTCAGTGCTAGCCCATTACCCAACACACACACACTAGCCAGTAGATCAAGTGCTGTATGACTTTTCTTATAGTCTTTACACTATTTTACAGCATATATGATCCACATACACACGCCTGCTACCTTGCAATCTAAATGAGGACTTCTATTGTTTTTATATAAAGCTAATAATAATGATTAGGCAACTTTTAACATTTTTGTACATAAAAGACATTGCTTATTCACCCAGACATACCTAAAAGTGGCTTTGACAGATTTTGCCATCTTTTTTTGTCTTCAAGTATAGCTAAGTACATGCACAGTTTGCACACATAGTTGAGGTGCAGACTGAGTCATCTACTATGCTCTGTCTTGCTTTCCACCATTAGTTTGTAAACAAGCTTTCTGATTGGTCAAGGTCCCTCCAGCCAGACACTCACCTATTATACCGCCCAGTCTGTACACTTCCTTTACAGCTAAAACCATCAGTGTGTGCCAGCCCTTCATTACTTTCCCTATAAGCTCTCTGTCCTGTACATTGCATGGTTTTCTATGTATGTACAAAAGCAAGTTTTGCACAGCGAAGCACCACTTATATTTTTTTCAGAAGTTGTAAAGATCTCGTTTCTACATGTCAAAAAGTCCAGTTGCTTTTAAGCTGTTGGGTGTTGGAAGGAGTTCCATCAGTGGATCTAAAGTCTGCAGGGCCTCGTATTTATTATTTTTCTCGCTGATAAAGCACCTCTGAATCCCGCTACTACCAGTTTATTCCTCTCTCATCTGCTCTTCATTAGTCTCTGAGGGAAAAACAGATGTCATCCTCATAGTGCTCCCATACTTAGTGTTGGATGATTAAAACCGCAAGGCTTTCTTGATTGCGCTGTTATAGATTCTACTGAGAAGTTTTATTTTTAGCCTTATAATCACAAATTTCTTGAATAAGGTATTTAGTATTATATATCATTGTTTATACAAATATATATTTTTTAAATATACATTGTTTTGCCTTTTATTTTTTTAAAGATGACAAAATACAAGGGTTATTTATTTATTCAAGATGATTCGTTAACCTTCAATAGCGTACCGCACGATATACGTCACCTTTTCTCATTAATATTCATTAAGCTAGCGACGGTTGCTAGGGGGGTCAAACTCGCGCGTGTCACTCATGCTAGACGCATGTAAACAGTTTACGGACGAGATGTCTGCTGAGCTAAACCTGCTAACTCTGTCCGAGAATGATGTCCCCGGTGCCAAATTTACTGGTATAGAAGTAGAAGAACATACAAATATTCAATTGAAGAGATGGCTTGAGTGTAGAGGGCTGAAAAAGATGGGAAAAAGAGCCGACCTGATCCAGAGGTAGATTGTTATCGACAGAATTTCTCCCCCAAAAAACATCGCCTTACGCCACTGACAGTGACATTTTGCAGTTTCAACAAGCTATCTTTTACCACCCTATGTCCTGTCTGTCATATATACTATGTCCTCTGGTTGTCTTACGTCTGACAGTTGTTGGGGGTAATTTATATTATTATTATTAATGTATTTATTTTTTGTTTAGCAATCGCTAATGCTACTTGGTCACAACCAACAACACTTAATTTTTAATTAATATCAAATCTAAATTCTCTCAATTATTTTACCCTCCCCCCTAAGGCTGTTTCCTTACTACAGAAAAAGTAAATCTGTCAGATCTAGGGCCTACCTGTAGCATGACCAGGCTTGCTAGAAAAAGGCAGAGGCTGAACATGTCTTACATATTTAAATAAGAGTATTTTAAGAAAGTAGGCCTACATATGACTTTTATGATAAATACATGTCATTCAAGGCAGTAGTAGCACCTACAAGTAACTATATATCATATATATATATATATATATATATATATATATATATCATATATATATATATATATATATATCTTCATATGTGGACGGTCATAGTGTCTGGAGTCGTTTCTGCAAGTTCCATAGCAGCAGTGTTTACTCGGCATGTTCTTATTTGAGGGATAACCGGCAGAAAACAAGCAGTACTAGCATGAATCATAAGCGAGCGCGCTTCTATGTTGACCCCCTTCCGGTTTACGTTGCTGACGTCACGCGGCCTTGCGGTCTAAAAATAGCACTCGTGCGGCACGCTATTATCGTATCTGAGCTTTTTATTTATTCAATCAGCGACAGTACACATTAATAGTGCATAACAAGTTATGTAAAATCCGCCAGATTTAGCCAACACTGGCTAATTTTCATCCGTTGTCCCTTTTTAGCTGGTATAAACATTTCAGGCTATAAGATCCATCAATCTTTTTGGTTTGGGCCTTTATATTTGTGCCATTGTGCTCCTTACACTATTAAAGCTTCAAATAGGGAAATCAGCTGAATGTCGAGTTCCTTCTCCTCGAACGCAAGCTCTTACCACAACAAACATTGTTTGTGCAATACTTTCAGTGTGGTTAATCTAATTTTTGGTTGGCCAGTTAGCACTGATGTTTACTTGTGCATACATTTTACCATGCTCTAAACTTTGCATTTTTACCGTTTGACATTGCCATTGCTCTTTACAATTGGTTGCAGCTGATTGGTTGCCTGTTTGCTAAAACATAAAATTGCATTTTTCATAGCTAATAGTTTAATGTAGGTTGGTTTATAATTATTATTGTTATCTTAAATATTCAGACTGACCATCAATAATTCACTCAGCACCGTGTCAGAGACATCTGGCTCAAGCCCTCAAGAGAATCTGTATGCTACACCTGTTATTCCAGCTCATCCATCATAACAAACAAACAGCATGGCACTGTGTATTGAGGTAGTGATGACTTGTGCTCTGGGTTTCCAGGCCGAAGTGTCTTGCCTTGATAGTAAAGGGCACTGAGGATGCTGCCAATCAGGTCAGACCACATTATCTTTATGCTGTTTGAGTTTTCAAGCCAAAGTACAGTATGCGTAAAGGTAGAGTGGCTGAAGAGATGCAAGGTGAATGGTGGATATATAATAAATGGAATCTCTTGTCCTAAACCAACATATTTTAATTATAGCATTACTTGTGCCTTTGGCTGAACAATTAAATGGTACTATGATAAAACTCTAGTGTTTTGGATATCACCATGCATTTGAAACCATCCTGTTCTTTGAAGTACCCTGGTCTACCATGTGACTGTACCATCAATCAGTGACTTTGTCATCATTTTGATCCATACTTATCTCAAACAGCAATGCAGGTGTTTTCCCTCATTCAAATAATTTGATCATACCTGTGACCTTTGTTCATGTCTGAGTTGTGGCTAGACTAGTGTGTGGTGGTGTTGTGATTGAGTTAACAGCCCCAGTGCCCTGCTGCTATTCTTAGAATGAAGAGGCAGTAAAAGTTTCCATTTATGCCCCCCTGTAAAACAACAGGAAGTGATGGCCAATGCAAGGGCTTCACTGAGCCTGTTCTGTCAGATTATTCCCTTCCACCTAGTGGCCGGTCACTGTCACTGCAGCTTATGATACTTGAATTCAGCCTGTCAAAAACAGCCGGATTCTCAATATTATTACCCGGTTTCATAGTCAAGGCTTAAGCCTAGTCCCAGACTAAAATGCATGTTTTATGCTGCTTTAACTGACACTGATGTATCTTACAATATGTCAGAGCCATTGTTTTGTCTCAAGATGCACATCAGCAATGTTTTTTTTCGAAGGCACGTTTATAAAAGCTACTTAAATGTCCTAATTGAACTAAGGCCTAATCCTGGCTTAATCTAAACCCTGTCTGTGAAATATGTATTAGTATAATTATTAGTGCTATCAAATCGCTTAAGCACGTAAATATATGTGTGTATACTGTAAATGTACTGTGTGTGTGTGTGTGTGTGTGTATACATAAATCAATCAAAAAACATTGATAATAATAATGAATGTTTCTTGAGCAGCAAATCATCATATTAGAATGATTTCTGAAGGATCATGTAACACTGAAGACTGGAGTAATGATGCTGAATATTCAGATTTGCGTCACAGGAATAAATTACATTTTAAAATATATTAAAATAGAAAACAGTCAAATAAAAAACTGCTTTTTTGTATTTTTAATCAAATAAATGGAGCCTTGGTAAGCAGAAGAGACCTCTTTTAAAAAATATATAAAAATCTTTAAAAGTATATTTACACACACACATTTACAATTTTTTATGTTAGATGCGATTATTTGCGATTGTTTGTTTTGACTGTACTAATAATTATATTAAAATGTAATGTATATACCGGTGTGTGTGTGTGTATATATATATATATATTAAGGAATATATACATCTATTAACAAATATATATATATATATATATATATATATATATATATATATATATATATATTCAATCTGAAAAAAAAAGAAGTAAAATTATGATGCAGGATTGTGAAGAAATTTTTGAAATTCCACATTATTTATTGCAACAACAAAAAAATCTAAAATATAAGCATTTTTACTTGTTGTCTCGACTTTTGAACCCCACTTTGAAATGGCAGTTCTGAAGAGTTCTGAACAGATGTTCTTTCCTTTAATTTTTAAGCATGTTCCTCTTTTCTGTCTTTTCTCTAGTGAATGAGATCATAAGGAAGGATCTGACAGGAGTGCATGGCAGGGGTCAGACATAGAGGAAACCCCTGATCGGGAAGCGAGCAGGACCCCTGGAGTGTATCGGCGTTCCCCTGCCTTCAGCGGGACACGTGAGAGCAGGAGCGATGTCTCGGCCCGGTCAAGTGTCACCCCTGACAAAAACTGGATCATGGACCGCATTTAACCAAACATCCATCTCAGTCAACCACAGGAACAGCAGCGTGTTGATGTGCAAATGGTATTCAATTTCCCTGCTATTATTTGACTTTTGAAAGTCGGCCAATGTTGATCTCATATGTCAAACTTGTCAGAGACTTGAGCCTTCATAAACAGTTTGGATTGGACAGGTGGAGTTAAGTCAATTTTTTTTCCATTTTGTGGGTTTTTATTTCCATAGCCTTTTGACTCACATAAATGAACTCACTCAGATTAGTGTATTTTGAGCAATAACCTCATCATCTGTGAGACTAAACCATTACTGTCCGTCATATTCCCCAAAACAAGTGGTTTGCATATACTTCTGAAGGGAAAGTGGATGAATGCATCACACCACTGCAAATGTTTTAATATATTTGCTTAAGAATAGTTGTTGTTTTTGTATTAGATGAACCACGTGTACATCAGTCCAAATTTAAATTGTTGAAATGCCTTGAACTTAATATTTCAAATTGCTATAAGTAAATGCACTGTTCATGAAGGGAATTCTTAAAAACAAAGTTTTTCAGAAAAATGAGATTTGTTTGTAGTAATACAGTTAAGAAAACCAATGAAGTGCCATTTTCCTCTTTGTGATGTAAATAGAAAACTGAATATTGTGCCTTTGCCTGCGGTGCTGTAATAATACTACCAAAACATAGAACCAGCAAACCAAAAATGAATGGAAATACATGTACCTTGTGTCAAGTCAGAGCCCATGATGCCCTGCACTACATTTAGGTTCTCGAAACATCTTCATCCCATACTAAAACTGAATAGTTATCATATTTTATTATTGCGTATTTATGTACTTGTGACCTTACCAGTTCCATCTGTTTTACTTTTTTGTCTTGTGTTAAAATTTAGGATGTATCTCTCTACAGATCTCATGGAGATTTTTTTTTTAACAATAACAGCTTTGCTTTTATGATATGCAAATATATTTTATGTGTGCGTGTGTGTTAATGTATAACATTCAAAACATGGAAATCTGTATTTATACTTACAGTAGATACCCTCTGCATGTCTCTGTAACACATTTTCACATTCGTTTTCTGATATTGAATGCAAACTGACAAAAATATTATTTTTTTCAAGCAACAAAGAAAGTCATTAATTAAGAAGCATCAGCTTGTGTTCAAAGGCTTCTTTTTGAAAATATTTTTGAAAGCAATCCAGCCCACTTTAAAAAAAAGAAAAAAGGGATAAGGATATTTTTATATGTCTTTACAATTTTGGCTGAATTATTAAGAGTATTAAGTATTATCTAAAAGGTATCTGTGTTCCTTTGGGACACATTGTAAAAAATAATGATGCTATTGTTTCAAAGGAGCTGTTTTTTGTTCAGTGTACAGTGGGCACAACAAAACAACTATTTTCAGAATGTAAACCTTTTCTTTTTACTGTAAATAGACTGCTTCAAAAGTGTATAGACTATTTCTATAATTTTTATTTTTTAGAATCAGATTTTCAGTCAGAATTGGAAGAGAAATATTTATATGAACTGAATCAGTTGTTCTCTTGCCATTTAATATCTTATAACCAAGGCTCTGGGAATATATGAACTGCCAAAGCTTTTGCTGCATATTGACGAATTGCATTTAATTGTTTTTAATATTAATATAAGATTGTCAGTGCCTAAAGAGAATCCATTTATATTTTTTATTTCATTAGCTTGTCATGATCATATTCATGTTTTGGCTTAAGTATGTCTAACCTGTATGTTTAGACGTGTTCATGTTTGTCGAATAAAGGCTACTAGTTGAGGACATGAGCAATAAAACAGAAAGCTTTAAAGAGTTTCTCGTTGCTTTTGAGTCTTTCTAAGACCTGTTGCATTTACTCACTGTGGGCTGCCTCATTTCCAAGACACTTCTTTCACCATATGTCTTTGTATATTAAAATAAAGTCTATCTAAAACATATAGATAAAATAAAAAATAAAAAAAAAGTTTCTTAAATGCTAAAAATAATAAAGAATATAAAGAATGCTCTCAGTAGTGGTGTTTTTGACCAAATCTTTTAAAGAAACAAATCATTCTTGTTCACTCGCTTGTATGTCTGGTTCTCTGATATTTCTCCCTTATGAAGCCAGTGAGCTCTAGAAGCATAACCCCGCAAACACAGAACGTTCCCCTAATGTTAGTATTTGATTCCCGTTTGGTTATTTATTTATTTATTTATTTATTTATTTTTGAGAACCAAGTAATCGCGGTAGGCTATATAGTTTGAAACTATAAAATAACGTTCCCAGAACGTTGCACCAAAAATATCTTCATTTGTGTTTCGAAGATGAAGGAAGGTCTCTCACGGGTTTGGAACGTCATGAGGGTGAGCAATTAATTACAGAATTTTCATTTGGGGGTTAACTAACCCTTTAAGCACTGTTAAAATCAGATACTCCTTTTATTCAAGTCATATTGAAATCGGTGACTTGTAACGTACCTAAAAAAACGTAACATAAAACGTAATATAATCTAATTGTACAGTAAGTAGCCTACTTAATTTTTGGAATCTGATTACATAATCCAGATTACAAACCAGCCGCGTCTGTTAAACGCGCGCTGCAATTAAATGCACGAGCTCTGGATTTTGATTGGTCATGTTTTTTTGATCGTTTATTAATTGGAAAAACAGTGATTCCAACGATATTGGTCCTCTGTGTCGTTATTATTTTAGTTGTGGTGTGGACTCCGCTATTCTTTTAAACGATTTTTAAAAACTTTATCTTTATCCCAGTACAACGGAAAACAAAACAATCCGTGGCTACGCTTTTGCAATCCGTCCGCTCAGTTTATAAACCGTACTCACGAATTCTCAAACTGTTCCCTCGGTTTAACAAATCGTGCCCACGGATTAATAAACCGTACCCACGAGTTTCTAATCCGCGCTCTCAGATTTGTAAACCGTGCCTTCAGTTTTTGCAATCTGTACCCACAAATTCATAAACCGTGCCCACGCTTTCACAATCCGTTCCCACGGGTTTTGTAATCTGTACTCACGGATTTGTGGCTCACTCTCATTTTAGAGGAACACGTTGTTAACGAATCTTATTGTATATTGTTTTATTTAATATTAAGGGGAATACACAGACAGTCCATTGGGAATTTTTTTTTTTTTTTGGAAAAATGATGGAGGCTCAACAGCACATGCACTCGACTCGTATGAAGCTGCAGGTAATTTCCAAGTATCAACACGCTAAAACTGTATATAAAAACCATAGTACCATAAAGTACCACGGTAGAATCCTGGTATTATTCGAAGTATATTGCTTTTTTAATAATAATATTAAGATTTAAAGGAGATAATAGAGGCCTTATGATAGCGATTTGAGGGGTTCATCCAAACACCATAGCATAGCAACCTCCTCCTAGGCCAAAACTATCATGGCAGCGAGTTGCACAGGCAAACTACTAGTGTTATATTATTTTGTAGTGCATTGTAAAACATAATAACTGTATATCATTATAACAACAAAATGTACCGCCTTCAGAGACTTGAATATGTTCAAGAATCAATTAGTTTTGTGTTGGGTACAACGGGGCTAAAGGCACACGAAAAAATGTCCTTTTCAGCCCTCCCATAGTGTGTGATTGCAGAGAGAGAGAGAGAAAAAATGATATATATAGTCTATAGATAGATAGATAGATAGATAGATAGATTGATAGATTTATCTATTTAATAAATCATAAAAGTGGTTAATTTTGTTTATAAATCGTATGTGTCAAGGTGAGCCTTTTACCCCACACATGGGGTAAAACCACCTTGGGGCAAAATGCACAAATTATTTATACAAATGATATTTTGCCTACCATCTGAATCTAACCATGTCATGTCAACAAATGGAAAAGTCAGCCAGCTATTTATTATCATGTTAATTACTGTGCCTTTAGCCCCAACAGCAGGGGTGCCTTTTACCCCAAATACCATACTTTTACATATTCTTCCATTATTGAAAACCTGTTGCTTTACCTTAAACAAAACTGAAAATCATAAGGAAGACCTTTGTCTAAAAATATATTCAATAACTTAAGCGATTCTCATCTGCTACTTAAAGGGATAGTTCACTTTGAAATTATATTTTGGTATGTTTTACCTTACCTCAAGGGCATCCAAGATGCAGGTGTCTTTATTTCCGCAGTAGTTTCAATTTTGATATTTTTAGGTCAAACCGTTCTTGTCTGTCAGTCATATAATGCAGGTCTATGGTCACCACCTCAAAGAGCATGCACAGAGAAGTCCAAATTAAACAATTCCCCATCGTAACTACACATTGATGGCCTAAGACACGAAACGAGCGGTTTGTGTGAGAAAACGAACAGTATTTATATATCGTTTTTACCTCTTGTACACTTTCCGGCGCTTGCACAGACTAAGCCAGAACGCGCGCACACGTCACACACCAGGAAGCGCGCGCGCCCTCAGATCACTTGGACGTGGTTGCGTAGAGGTAAAAACGATATAAATATTGTTCGTTTTCTCACACAAACCGCTCGTTTCGTGTCTTAGGCCATCAATGTGTAGTTACGATGGGGAATTGTTTAATTTGGACTTCTCTGTGCATGCTCTTTGAGGTGGTGACCATAGACCTGCATTATATGACTGACAGACAAGAACGGTTTGACCTAAAAATATCAAAATTGAAACTACTGCGGAAACAAAGACACCTACATCTTGGATGCCCTTGAGGTAAGCTAAAACATACCAAAATTTAATTTCAAAGTGAACTATCCCTTTAAATGTGCAACATTTGAAAAAAACATCATATAGCTATTAGATCAAATTAGCACAGAATCAAGTTTGTGCCATTGTGTCATGAATCAGCCAAATTTCCACATGCATCTTGAAAAGCGGATGTTTTGCGAAGTGCTGCGCAAGTTTTTGTGCCATCTAGTGGTTTAGAGGAAAATGAAAAATCAAAGGCACCTTTTACCCCGGTGCGCCTTTACCCCTGTTGTTTATGGGGCGGTTGACTGTCATGGCACGTGCTCCTTTATGAAACACCTGTTCTCTTCATGTCTCCAAATTGCTCCAAATTAAAGCAGTTAATCAACGATAGGCTTAGTTAGCTATACAGCAGATGTCTGCTGCCGTTATTTTGCTCATTAAATCTGAGCTGAAATGAACAGAACTTTGCGCTTTTGATGGCATCGTCCTATGTGGCCCTTTGTGACTTCACAGCTCTTTGCCTCTCAGACAAATAAGCATCTTGTAGCGTTTCCTCGATTGCTAGGCAACAGCTTGTTTGGGCCCCAACTGGGGTGGATGGCGTGAATGAACCCAGTGTTCAGGAAGTCGCTTGGTATGACATCACTAGCTTTGAGCAAAATAAATAAATAAAGCAGCACGTGGGTCGCGACAGAACACAGACACATTTCCCTCCATCGCAGATACGCCGTGAGTCATATGCCCTTTATCTCGGATTAGATAATCAAATCACATCTCATGCACAATAACCATGGAGGGCCAGAGAACAAGAAACATGCATGTTTTCACTGGTTGGGAATTTCATTCAACACTGTGTTACTGTAGAGTCTTTTCAAACCAGTTTTTCTTGTCATATTGGAGTAAGATTGTGTAAAACTGGAAAGGAGCCCAGCGAATGACTTAACCAGAGTGTTTGATCTACAGCACACCATGTAGTTTGATAGTAGTGACATCATACTGCAATAATAGGCGTTAAAGGTCAATTTTAATAAGTTCCTCGGTATTGTGAAACATCGATGAACATTAACAGCAAATTACTATGACCTCAGACTCTGCTTAATGCAGAAACGTGACATGGACATTGTGCATGATTGATCCGGTCGCATATTACATGTAATCTTGCTTTCAAGCGGATTTCATGAATTAGGCTTGTGGAAAAGGCCACCCGTTGTATCGCGTCCTGTGGCGCGGCAGACCGCCTGCAGACCTACAGCTCGTGTTAAGAAGGCCTTATTCAAATAGAAATAACATGTCACACCCCTGACCAACAGTAAATACTTGTTTTGATTGAATAATGCTGCGTTTGTACAGTAGCCGGGACTGCATCATAGAGCGGGAGACGTTAGTCACCTTCCCAGGCTTCATGTGGACTGCTTATTACCTCATCAAAAAGCTAAAATCATTTAATAACTCAATCAAACTGAGTAACACTCATCAACGGAATTTTTCTGCTATTAAGATGCTGGTAAACAACATGCTTCTGAAATTTGTCTTCCAATGGATTTTGCAGGCATAAACCTAAATTTAGTTTATTCTGTCATAAATTGTGATAAAGGCCTGGAAAGTTAAAGCAATGTATGCGTTGAATAAACACTAACGTTCAAAAGTTTGAGGTCAGTAAGTTTAAAAAAAGAAAAGAAATTAATACTTGTATTGAGCAAGGATGCATTCAGTTGATATAAGGAGATTTTTATTTATCATTTCAAATAAATGGTGTTCTTTTGAACTTTCTATTCTTCAAATAATCCTGGAAAAAATTAATTTCCACAAAAATATCATGCAGTTAAAAATCTGTTTTTAAATACAAAGTTCTGTCATGAAACTCTAAATGGCAGAGGCGATAGGTTCTTAAAGTAACACTAAGGAACATTTTTTTTATACTTGAAGGTCCCGTTCTTCGTGATCCCATGTTTCAAACTTTAGTTAGTGTGTAATGTTGCTGTTAGAGCATAAATAATATCTGTAAAATTATAAAGCTCAAAGTTCAATACCAAGCGAGATATTTTATTTAACAGAAGTCGCCTACATCGAACGGCCCGTTTGGACTACATCCCTCTACTTCCTTCTTTAATGACGTCAGTAGAACAGTTTTTTGACTAACCTCCGCCCACAGGAATGCTCCCTCAACTCTACCGAAATTCGTTTATGTACATGCGCAATAACTTACTGTGTTTACTCAGCTCTTACGGTGATTTTCTGAAGTAAAACTGACGCTTCATCTTTTGTGTGATGTACAATAAACTTTATTAAACTCATCAGTATATGTTTGATCATCATTCAGACAGAAGACTTGTAGGCTATTAATAAATAATGGATACATACAAGCAGATGACAAATACGTTATAATAACCGTAATTAAACTACTAAACTATACCTGTTTCATCTCTATACAGCACTCTGACTCTGTAGGCATTATTGTCCGACTCGAAATGAACACCGTTACTGAGAGTTTCTGATATTATCATCATTCCGTGAGATGAAATTGTCCTGAGAGACTGCGGGAGCTCATGAAGCTCCGCCCCCTGTGTCGTGCAGCAGCAGCTCATTTGCATTTAAAGGGCACACACTAAAACAGCGCGTTTTTCTGAGCCCCAAAAAATGACAATTTTAAACATGCTGTAAAAAATGATCTGTTGGGTATTTTGAGCTGAAACTTCACATACACACTCTAGAGACATCAAAGACTTATTTTACATCTTGTGAAAAGGGGCATAATACGGGACCTTTAAAATAATGTTTTCAAAATCGTATCAGTGGTTCATTAAGTCGTAACAGGGTGAAAGGCACGTCTGGATTCGCTTTGCAGCCCTATATCTGCTATAACCACACTATGCAAGTTTGCCAAACCGGGTCGCGTTTCTGTAGTTCGAATGAGACATAAGAAAACTACAAATTTGACTTGCTTTACGTCAAGCGTTACAATAGTCATTATTTAGTTTTCCTTCGTTTCTGATGTCGCAATACATCATACTTTCATGAAATCATGCAACATACTCTACCTTGTCTGTGGACATCGTTCATTCCAAAGCCGGTGCTGGATAAACAGCGAGCGTGTGTGCGACAGTAGGTTGTGGGCGGCAAAATTATTTACGACAGCGATAATGGAAAATTCCGCTTCCAACCTGTAGGGGGACCGAAGAGGAAAAGTTCCTTAGTGTTGCTTTAACTCAATTTGCTTGCAATCACATCATTCTCTATAGGGCACAGCTGATGTATTGGCAGTAGAAATGTATTGGCAGTAGAAAGTCCGGTACTTTCTCTGCAGCAGCAGCAATAATAGCAGCAGTGTAGCAGATCTATTCCTCCAAGACCAAACATATCAAAATTGTCATATCCATTACATTGAGAGTTGTCATGACAACTTTTATAATGATAAGAAATGTTTCTTGAGCATCAAGTCAGCATATCAGAATGATTTCTGAAGGATCATGTGACACTGAAAACTGGAGTAATGATGCTGAAAATTCAGCTTTGATCACAGGAATAAATTAGGCTACATTTTGCAATATATTAAAATAGAAAATCATGAAGTCATTACATCATTTTAAATTATTACTGTATTTTTGACCAAATAAATGGAGCATTGGTGAGCAGAAGAGACAAAAACAAAAACATAACAAAATCTTACTGACCCAAAATTTTGAATGGAAGTCTACTTTATTAATTAATTTATTAATTAATTTATTTATTGCGCTATAAGAGCATGAAGTGTACACTTTTAGATTTCATAGAAGTTTTTCACCATTTTTAATCAGCTTTTTTTTTTTCTGGTTCATGTAAATAGTCCGGGGGTGTATCAAATGATTTTTAAAAAATATATTCTTGTCTATCGGTTAATATGAGTTCATAAGAATGCATGTATTACATTGATAAAACAATAAATAAAATGTTTTAGAGTGTGCATAACCATTAAAGTACAAAAAATCAAATATCTCTCTGGAGGTAATAGTCAATAATGATGAATGGAATTGTTTTGCGCTTTCGCCCTCTGGTGGCAAAAACCGCTGTGTTCGTATTCTTGATTGAATCTTCAGATGTAATCTTTGATATTAGCTGATATAAGCCTGCGGCTGTACTTGTTCTCTTTGTCTCCTTCAGTACAATCTAACACTTCTCCATGTGGTAAATGAATCATAAATTACAGCTGAGATGTACCTGTTGCTGTCATTAACAGAATAGTTCAATCAGAATGAAAAGTGTGTAATTATTTCCTCGCTCTCATGTCGTTTCAAACCAGCCTGCTGTTATTTACCCCATTTGAACACAAAATTTGAAATACTTACATTTATGCATTTGGCAGACGCTTTTATCCAAAGCGACTTACATTGCATTTCAAGGTACACATTTACATTCTTATCAGTTCTTGCTTTCACTGGGAATCGAACCCATGATCTTGACGTTGCAAGCGCCAATGCTCTACTTTATAAGTTTCTTTTCTCTGTTAGTTTCTGATTGTCTGGTTGTTTTTATAGGATTCATTCTGTTTTTCCTTTATATGAATATTATGTCTAATAGTTGTACTTATAATCTCTGGAGACTGGAAACAGAATAACATTTGACATCTGTTGGTTAATTATTAATACAGCACGTATTTCATGCAACAAGTGGTAGATGTTGAATAAAGGTGTGCATGTTCCTCTCACAGCCTGTAGAGGGATGTATAGTCATAGAGAATATGAGACAAATAATATGGCATCATATAGGATCACTGGGACACTTGTTAAAAGTGACAGTTCACCCAAAAATAAAAATTAATGGCATTAATTGCGGTTCTCGCCCTTGTGCTGTTCCAAACCCGTAAGACTTTCGTTCATCTTCAGAACTCAAATAAAGATCTTTTTAATGAAATTTATTTTATTTATTTATTTATTTTTCTTTTTAGAAAGAAATGATATCTGCGAGGATTTTCAGTCAGGATTTAGACCGTACCATAGTACTGAGACTGCTCTCGTTAGAGTCACAAATGATTTGCTCTTATCATCCGATCGTGGTTGTATCTCTCTATTAGTGTTACTCGATCTTAGTGCTGCGTTTGACACCACTGACCACAACATTCTTTTAAATAGACTAGAAAACTATGTTGGCATTAGTGGAATTGCACTAGCATGGTTTAAATCATACTTATCTGACCGTTATCAATTTGTAGCAGTAAATTAAGAGATGTCTCATCGATCACAAATTCAGTATGGCGTACCACAAGGCTCAGTACTAGGACCGCTGCTGTTCACTCTGTACATGCTACCATTAGGAGATATCATTAGGAAACATGGAATTAGCTTCCACTGTTATGCTGACGATACTCAGCTCTATATTTCTTCAAAACCTAACGAAACTTACCAATTCACTAAATTAACAGAATGCATAGCTGATATAAAAAATTGGATGACTCGTAATTTCCTTCTAAATTCTGAAAAAAACAAGATTCTAATTATTGGACAAAAAACTTCCTCACGTAATAACCTAGAATACTGTCTAACACTTGATGGCTGCTCTGTTAAGTCTTTGTCGTCGGTTAGGAACCTGGGTGTGCTCTTTGATACCAATCTTTCATTTGAAAGTCACGTGTCTAGTATCTGTAAAACCGCATTTTTCCATCTTAAAAATATATCTAAATTACGTCATATGCTCTCATTGACAAATGCGGAACAATTAGTTCATGCTTTCATGACATCAAGGCTAGATTATTGTAATGCTCTACTGGGTGGTTGCCCTGCACGCTTAATAAACAAACTACAGCTAGTCCAAAACGCAACAGCTCGAATTCTTACCAGAACCAGGAAGTATGACCATATTAGCCCAGTTCTGTCAAAACTGCACTGGCTCCCTGTTAAACATCGCATCAATTTTAAAATATTGCTGATGACTTACAAAGCACTAAATGGTTTAGCTCCGCAGTACTTGAGCGAGCTCTTAACGCATTATAGTCCTTCACGTCTATTGCGATCTCAAAATTCCGGCCAGTTGATAATACCTAGAATATCAAAATCGACTGCTGGCGGTAGATCCTTTTCCTATTTAGCACCAAAACTTTGGAACAATCTTCCTAACATTGTCCGGGAAGCAGACACACTCTGTCAGTTCAAAGCCAGATTAAAGACACATCTCTTTGACATAGCATTCACATAATACATTATAGACTTCTATAATTCAGTGTTAGGCTGCATAGATTAGGTCAGCTGGAACCGGGAACACTTCCCATAAATCCTGATGTACTTGTTACATCATGAGAAGAATGGCATCTACGCTAATTTTAGTGTCTTTGTTTATCCCGAGGTCTTCCCGCAGCCTGCCGGATCCAGGCCGTATCCAGATCTGACGAAGGCCCTTCGCCTGGACCCGATGACAACGCAGTGCTGAAGTGCCAACTAGTCTCTCCCTATGGAGGATCCCTTTACCACTCTACAGATAAAGCGTCGTCGGGAAAACTCAATTTGCATATCTACCCCGAATTGATCAAATAAAATAAAATTCTGAATCAAAACTATAAGGAAGCACCAGTAATTTGTTTAGGCTTGGTTTGTAGGGAATTACAAACCTGCACACATATATTCAAACGCACATAACTATAGAACCAATTCTTAATGAGCATGTGAACGGCATCAGCGTTTCTCACAGGTTCGCGTTTAAAGTCTGTGTAGAGAGAATGGTGTCTTCTTGGCGGCCCCTAATTTAATAACAAATGATCGTTGCGACGGAAGCAAATCAATCAAAACTAACTTTAGCTGTAAAATAACTTTATTAAAGAACCGCTATAAAGCCAAAACATTCTGTTACCTTAAATTATACGTTTATCTCTGTAAAGCTGCTTTGAAACAATCTCCATTGTTAAAAGCGCTATATAAATGAAGATGACTTGACTTGACTTGACTTGACTCCATTGACAGCCTATGCAACTACCAGAGAAAAGTAGTAAAGACATCATTAAAGTAATCCATGTGATTCCAGTTGTTAAACCACTGGAGTCACTGTGACGGGGCGCATAGCGACCGTCACGGCATCGATGCGCTACCTATTACAGTTCACAAAGACTGAGTGCAAATGTTGCTTGTTTGTCAAGCGTGTCAATGTGTTTTGTTAATCATTATATTGTTTCAAATCAGCGGTAACCTAGCCTTTTATCAAAACTCCCACAGTAATCCCGTAGTTTCGTGTGCACACTTATAATATCTATTACTACGGTGATTTATATGCTATAGCTACTATCATCAATACATATCTTACTGTTTAAAACCATGTTATTTATTTTACAATCATGATTAGTTTCAATAACCACGCAACACATATTTTCGTTAATTATGTATCTGTTTATTTAGTTTAAAAGGAACATAGCTTTGACATACCATCTTTGTGTCTTATTGGCGTCTCCGGTTTGTTTGTGTAAAGGAAATGTGGCCGCAATTGGGGGGTTTAAATGACGCTATGACTTCCGGGTCAATTGCAAGTGAACCGAAGTTTGAGTTATTAATTTTTTGACTGTTTGTATGACTTGTGGCTTTGCCAAATGTTAGCTGGAATTATAGAAATAATATTTTGTAATTTTCTAGTTTTAAAGATGTAGCATTTTGGCTGTTTTTAAGCATTTATGGATTATTCACCTGAGCCACCCCTGCAGTGTAATATTGTGTTGGTATGTGCCAATTTCAGGGGTACCTTTAGTCCTATAAAGATGAGTAGCTTCATTCTCTTGGGGAGAACATGAGATGAAAAGACATAAGTCTGTGTGGTGTTCTAGTGGCTTGTGCAAAGGTCAATTACTAAGCAGCTGCAAAATTTTGATTGTTATTTTTTTTTTTTTACTCTTATGTCAATTTATTTTCTTTACTAAACAGTTTTTTTTTTTTTTTTTTTTTTCTTGTAAATTTGTAATGCCTTTCTTTGGCCTTAATTGGGGTAAATAAAAATATCCCACCTGTTCAAACGCATCCAACGTCTCCTGAGTGTTTACATCTGCTCACGACGACTCAGCCACATTTACCCTCAACAGTCACATGGATCACTTTTGTGATGTCTTTACAACCTTTTTGGGGTTTGAAAGTGGTAGTTGCGTAGCTGTCAGAAATCATTAAAAGGATCTTCATTTGTGTTCTGAAGATGAACGGAAGTCTTGCTTGGAACAACATGACGGGTTGTAATTAAAGACATAATTTTCATTTTTGAGTGAACTAACCCTTTAATGCCTGACATTTATTTGACCTAACATGTAAATAACTGGAAGATCCTGAGTGTTTCATCAAGATTTATTTTTGATGCGACTCCAGGACACAGCCCTGTAGATTCAGATCGGTCGGTAACCTGCAGGCCTGATGAAGCAGACCATCAAAACGCTCCTCAAATCAGGCTGATTGTACCAAAGGAGAGTGCAGCTTAAGTAAACGATGAACATTTCATTGGGAGGTGTTTCTCTGCCCTCAGCAGGTCATTATTTCCAACATTAAGCCTGTGAGGCTGCAGTTTTCATCAGCTTTGAAGTAGTTCTATAGCCACGCTCATTATCGACAGGCCGAACTCCCACCGCACATGCGCCTCCGCCCACCCGTATGTGCGCTTTACTTCTCTCCTGCCCGTTTACTTTACATAATGTGTATCTCTACAGGCCATGAATATGAATATCATATACAATTACAGCATGCTTTGCTTCTGGATATCTTACAAACAGTGGTTTATATAACAAATATCCTTGTTTAAATTACTTTTGTCAGTTTGTCATAATGAAGTAGAAAATGACATGTATACTGTATACATAAGCATAGTTGTGAGATTTTTCCACCCATGCATCTAGAGACCAGTATTCAGATTAATCCCAGAACTTTATTTTTGCAGGGCTTATACTGTATTTCCACCTTTTTTTGCAGTGAATATTGAGTAGGCTACTGTAAGGACTTGTAACATGCTTGTGATATTTTTATTGACATATTCAGGACAGGTAAAAGTGCTTTTTTAGGGAACATTGGGGCTAGTTGAGGCACATTTTTTACTCCAGTAAAGTTAATTGAAGATTGAAATATTCACTACAGAAAGCTATTAAACATTAAATTCATTATTTTTTACTTGTAATAGTCTATAGGGTAGGTTGTCACAATTGGGAACTGGTATTTAATGACACAGATTTGAGAGGTACATTTTTTGGCATAGGAATGCCATCTAAAAATCTAAACAGTTGTAATATAAGTATACTGAAGGCAAGTTTGTAGAGAACCCAAGTGCAGTTAATTTACCAAACGTGATCAAACATAAAACGAAGGCATGGCATGAACTAAAAAAATAAACATGGACATAACACTTATCAACAGAGGTTACAGGAAACAGTACTTGACAAGGACACATGGTAAACATGAGGCTTAAATACACAAGGGCTAATGACAAGACAAGGGACACCTGTGAACAATGAAGCATGGATGTTTTAAAGAAAAGGGGGAAAATCCCCTTACACTAACCCTACCCCTAAACCTACCCATCAAACAAAACTTTCTGCATTTTTACATTTTCAAAAAACATCACTTAGTATGATTTATAAGCTGTTTTCCTCATGGGGACCAAAAAATGTCCCCACAAGGACAAGAATTTTGGATATTGCCATCATTGTGGGGACTTTTTGTCCCCTTAATGTAGGGTTTACCAGCCCCCCCCCCCCCCCCCCCCCAAGGGAGACTTGTCTGGGATGTTATTGGGCTATCCCTGTACCAGCACAAGCACTAAAACCTACCCTTCATAGAGGACATAGTTAAATGAGAGAACATAGGGCCGTGGGAACATAGGGCTGTGGGAACATAGGGCTGTGGGAACATAGGGCTGACCCTGTCAAGTTTATAATATATATTACATTAGCATACGAGAGTGTGGCTTGAAAATCAGCCAAGTCTTTTGCTTTCCTGTTCCAAATAGTTAACCAACGTTCCAAAGTAATTATAAAACGTGCCAGAGATGTTCAAATGCTTTTTGCATAGTTCATTACACATTTTGTGGAGTTGTGAAGTTTATTTCTTGGCTTGCATGTCACTCAGATACTGGGATGTTTGGCTTGTAAAAAATGTTACATTCTGCTCTCACAAATTTGATTTAAACCCATGAAAATGCAGATCCTCTTGTAAATAATAGTGAAAAATCACTCGTTGTTCCATTATTATTCCATAGCAGATTTTGACTCATTTATATTTTCAATTAAAATATTTTATTAAATAAGTAAACTGCTAAATATAAGCTCTGGCTCTTCCATTAGTGCTCTCAAACTTTTGGACCCCATTGTGTGTGACATACAGAATAGACTCTTTGCCTTATAACGAGTATTGCGATACAGTGCTAATCCAGTTCACTGTCTGCTAGTCAGATTTCCCCCTCGCTGTCATTATGTAGACAGAGATGTCCAATTAGACCCTGTGTGAGAGAAAGCAGACAAAGACATGTAACCGTCTTCTTCAGTCCAGCCCGTGATATCTGTAAGTCTCCAGCTGAGTGATTCATGTTATGGTCTTTTCATTGACTTTGCTGCTGGTGGAGCCAGTTTGTGATGGTGTGTTGTGCATTGATCTGTACATTTCCTGTGATTCGTCCACTCTCTGATTTAAACTGGTTTTGTATGCAGATCGCCTGCTTTTTGTTTCTGAAATATATTGATTTGGAAAGGAAATAGGAAGGTTTGTCCTTGTATCCTTTCTGACAAAGACCAGCTTATACCAGCATGAATTTCCATGTTGGTTTGGTGAGGGTCTAGCTGGTTTAACCATGTTGTTCACCAACGTTTTAGCTCTATGAAGAGTATTTGGAAATAAAACAATTGTTCCATCTTTTCTTCTCTGGACAATTCAGTCTGTTAATTTAAGAGACTGGTGAAGCAGCGTATTTAAAATACTCTCTGCGCTATAAACTACAGTGCAAACATTTCCAACATTTGGAGGGAAAGACCGGATGATCTCTACACACTTATATGTTGTGCAGTGCCAGAGCCATCTGTGCTGCCATCCATCCACCCTCAGAGTCTTACACATCTAACACAGATCATCTGATTGGTGTTCATCGATTATGATACCAAAGCTCCAGGGTCTTATATATACAAATGATTACGGCACTAAACATGCTTTAAATGTGCCATCTGCTACATTTAGAAGTAAAATATAAGTATCCACTTTTGAAATTTTCGATGTATTCATATTCAAGAGTTTGAGGTGTTTGTAGCATCTAAATGAGATTTTAGTTTGTGTTTTCTCTACAAAAACATTTTCGATAGAATTGTCAAATGTTTGGTTAGTCAAGTCACCTTCATTTATATAGCGCTTTTAACAATATGGACTGTTTCAAAGCAGCTTTACAGTGATAATAGTAAATATTAACTTAACAATATTATGTTAAATATTGTTTAATGTAAACAGAGATTGTTTTGGCTTTACAGCAGCTCTAGAATAAAGTTATTGTCCAGCTAAAGTTAGTTTTGATCGATTCACTTCTGTTGCAAAGATCATTAGTTATTAACTTAAGGGGCGCTTACACGACACCATTCTAACAGAAAACCACATGCATTTTTATTTCTGCGCAAGCTTTAAAAACGCAAACCTGTGAAAACGCAGACGGCGTGCACATGCGTATTACGTGTTTAGTCTATAGGTATGCACGATTGAATATATATGTGCGCAGGCGTGTAGTCTTTTTTTACAAATTGAGCTAAACAAATTACTTGTCTGGCCTTAAAAATGTATAATACAGAATTATTTATCGCTTCCGCGTAGCCATGTGAACTGGAGCTATTTTGACAACGTTTTATCTGTACAGAGGTAAAGGGAAGGGAAGGAGGCCTTCACAGGGGAGAGACTAGTTGACACTTCAGGACTGCGTTGTCGTCACGTCCAGGCGCAGGTCCTTCATCAGATCTGGATACGGCCTGGATCCGGCGGACTGAGGGAAACCTCGGGATAAACAGAGAGACTAATATTAGCGTAGATGCCATTCTTCTTATGATGTAACAAGTACATCAGGATTTATGGGAAGTGTTCCCAGTTCCGGCTGACCTAATCTATGCAGCCTAACATTGAATTATATGAGTCTATAATGTGTTGTGTATGCTAGGTCAAAGAGATGTGTTTTTAGTCTAGATTTGAACTGACAGAGTGTGTCTGCTTCCTGGACAATGTTAGGAAGTTTGTTCCAGAGTTTTAGAGCTAAATAGGAGAAGGATCTACCGCCAGCAGTCGATTTTGATATTCTAGGTTTTATTAACTGGCCGAAATTTTGAGATTTGCAATAGATGTGAAGGACTATAATGCGTTAAGAGCTCGCTCAAGTACTGCGGAGCTAAACCATTTAGTGCTTTGTAAGTAATCAGCAAGATTTTAAAATGTGTCCAATGTTTAATAGGGAGCCAATGCAGTGTTGATAGAACCGGGCTGTTAGGACGATTAGTGTAAGTTAGGCTATTCAGAATTGATTGAAAATATGAAAAATAAAGTTTACTATGTAAGTCTATGTAGATTTGTTTAATTTGATGAACTGCATGCATATTAGTTTAGTTTTTTGCACATAAGTTTTAATAGAATTTCATCATAGTTGCAGTGTTGGTTTCATTCTTTCAAGTTTTTATAGATTTTTGTCAGTTACAGTGACATTTTCTTTCTTTTGCAAATGTAAGTTTTCATAGATTTTAGATTTTCGTCAAAGTTGCAGTGTCATTTTCATTCTTTTGCAAATGTAAATATGAATAGATTTTCGTCATAGTTGCAGTGCATTTTTCACTCTTTTGTAAATGAAAGTTTTTATAGATTTTTAAATTCTTTCACTAGTTTTACACAATCGTTTTAATTAGCGATAATGTATTTGCGTCTACCAATGTTTGCGTCAGTCTCTTGTTGTTCTGCTCTGGAGGCAACATTGCAAACATTCCTTAGAGATTCCTATCGGCATGTGCATCAACGGATCATACAGCTGCACACTGACGGATCTGCCAAGTCCAAATCACATGTTTTCCCACTGTTCAAAATGTCATCCATTGCATTCATGGGGTCTCTTGACACACACACACACACACATACAGACATTAAAGTGAAGTGAGTGGGAAGCTTAATTATACAGGCTCTTATCTGTTTTTTGTTTTTTTAACACGGCCTTTTAATGTGTGTAATTAGTGGCATCCCAAATCATTTCAAGCAATCAGCTGTCCCTCCAACAGCGTATAGTCATTATGCTCTAATAAGAAAAAAAGCATGGCTCTGAGAGGAGGGAAATTGATAAAAAGTTTGTGAAGTTCTGCTTTACTGTTTATAAAGAGTTAAAGATTAAACCTCCATTAGCATAATAAACAACCCATAATGAGCCCAGTGAAATTTCCACTAATAATCCGACAAAGTAGCTTATTAATTGAATTCTCTTTATCGCATGGTGCTTTATTATTATGGTTATTTTCTATATTTTCCATATCCCAGGGAAGAAAATGATTAAAATTAGCATTACAGCACACACATAGGAAATAGTCATAGTAATGGAGCATGATCATGGACAGCTTTTCTCTATGAGGGCGGTAGTGCATGATCTCATCGGTAAGAGGAAGCCAGAGTAATGGCATGTTGTCCAGTGCAGATTGATCATTGTGGCTTTTTCATGAAGATCTGCTTCTGTGGACAGTCACTGGATGTCCATCACAACTTCAATGCTCCTATGTAACGTGTCCTCCAGGGCCGTGACCTTTTCTTCTCATTTTAATGAATCAGTCAGTCAGGCCTGACTCTTAGTGGCCTTATTGTTTGTGATCCCGACTTTATTAGAACGAAGAGAGCATCTATCTCTTCCAAACCATCAAGGGCTGACTTCTATTCATGACTTAAAAACCCAGTAAGCTTGGTGTGTGTTGCATGTCTAAAGGTTACATGCAATGCTGCATTGAATATGTTCAGATTGAGGTATCTTACAAGGCAGCGTTATCTTTTAGCATTAGCCTTTGCTTTGGGAGTGTGTTAAAAGGCTGTCTATAGATTTTGGACCAGATGCAGTATTTAGATTTATACAGTCCGTTCAAGATGTGTATTTTTCTGGCAAAGCCTTGTTATTATTCATGTCAAATAGTAAAAAAAAAAAACGCAAAAACCATCAACTTTTAATTACGAGCTCCAAGCTGTTTCCATGTGTTTGAAACATCTTTGGTAGTTTGGTCTCCATTGTAGAGCTGTCCATAATGGCCAAAGCCTGCTATTTCTACAGCAGGGATTGACACGGATTCTCTTAATGGCGTGGTGTTCTCTCACAGGGACGTGTGTTTTGCAGGGTTTTGTGACAGGTCACGTTGCGTCGTCTTTGTATGTGCTGTAATGATCGTTAAATAGATGAAAGTATGAATCACAAGACCCTAATTCAAAAGAGAAATCTGGATAGAGAAAATAGTCGAGCCTACTGCCACGAAAAAACTGTTGTTCACGTTTAGCTGGCTCAAATGGAGAGCATGAGTGAAATTAAAATTGGATCTGAGCCACTTGGTATTCTGGATGGAGTTTGTGTCCAGACTGATGGGGATGAGAGACTTTCTGCGGCAAATAATCAAAATAATTCCTCTCTGTCTCTCCATTTTATTCTGTTTGTCTTGGAGTAATCGGTGCAGACTGCTGGTAAACCGAATGCAGTGGCCGTGATTTACTTTTACATTCATGCATTTACCAAATGCTTTTATCCAAAGTGGCTTACAATAGAGGAGTTATTTGGATGTGACAGTGTTATATCTATAAGAATATCTGAAAATGTAAGGGTTAATTTTTTGTTTTTCCCAGACTTTATTAAATAAACCTTCCATTACTTTCAGAAATGTGTATTCAACCGGAAAACGATGAAAATACAGAGACTCTAGAAAAGATTTATGCCGTATTTATGAATTAGTGCTATGGAGCTTCTTAACTAATGCATCTCCTATTTCAGGCTGATTTGATCTAATAGCTACTTATTAGAACTGTAATGATAAAACGTATTCTAATGTAACAGAATTTGTGCATGGTGTCATAATTGATACGCTGACTGCCATATCAGTAGGCCTCTGGTGATTGTGATGATGACATAATTACTTTGTTCTTATTTATGCTTTTAAAAATATACCAAAACATTCCTTAACAGTAGCTCATAATTTTGTATACTGTATGATAAATATGTACACATTAGCAGTGAAATAATCAACTACAAATGAAAGCGATTAAAATTAAATACAATAAAATTACAAACATTACAATAAATAATAAAATAGAACACAGTAAAACATTTAAGTAAATTACAAACATTACAATAAATAATAATAAAAAATACAACAAAATAAAATAAACAAAATGCAAACATTACATTAAATAATAAATAAAATATAATACAATAAAATATTTTAATAAATTACAAACATTACAATAAATAATAAATAAAATACAATAAAATATTTTAATAAATTAAAACTTTACATTAAATAGCCTAATAAATAAATAAAATATACAATCAAATATTTTAAAAAAATTACAAATATTACATTAAATAATAAATAAAAATAATACAATATTACATTTAAACAAATTACAAACATTACATGAAATGATACAAATATTTAAATAAATGAAAACTTTACATTAAATAATAAATAGAAATATTACCTTGCTTTTAACTGAATGTGTTGACAAACATGCCGTGTCATTCTCAAGAATTGCGGTTTTCCAATGAAAACATTTAATTCTTGCACCAAACTGGTTTGTCTTTATTCATTTCATGACTGGCAAAACAACATTTAAAATCTCTCAATGTCTCTAAAAAAATAGTTTTCTGTTGTTTTCTGTATTGTTTTGAGTTGATTGTTGATGCTGAAACACACATGTATCTCGAGGAGTTTGATTGACAGGATGTTTCTATATAATCACAAAGAAAATCGATTATAGTAGGCATGAGTACATGTTCTGAACCTTATACACATGCCACATGTTTTCTACCCTCACTGTCACATAGCAACGATGCTGTATCCATAGAAACAGCTTTAAACTTAAAACAAAAGGTAGCTTTTTCTCAAAAGCTGAACAAGCATGGATGGACTTTGTGTTTCTGAATTGTCTTTTTCCCCCATGTAACACGAACTTGCCTTTTAACAGTAGCTGAAAATATGTGAAAAGAGACTCAGAAAAAGCTCATTTGACTTGAACATTTGCACAAATCTCCGAATCATATGTAAAATTAATACTTTGAATGAATGAACTTTTATTATTTATTTTGCTAACAGTTGTGTTTTTTTCAAGACTAAATACGATATTTAATACGATCAAATGAACCTAACTACAGTGAGGTTAAGGACGTTTTCACTTTTTACAGTGAAGAAATCTTCTAAAATGTCACATTATGGCATGGAACAAAATCATATTATTGATCATCTCTACATGTTTTTGTTTCAATTAGTGTAGGGGGGGGGGGGGGGGGGGGGGGTTTAGTGTGGATTTGTCACAAAACCTTCCCAATATGTAAAAATACAGTATATCTGAACATGATCATTACTTGTATTTCTTAATTTGATTTAACAGCAAACACAGCAAATGATGCAGGTGCCTCTACTGAAATTACTTTGTCATTGTAACTCCATTCATTGAAACTCGGGTGGTGAAATTGAATTTGCATTGCAAATCCTGTGTCTGTTTTAGCTCATTTCAGAGGGGGATTATGTTTGCCTTGGATTTCTTGGGAATCGATACAAACTCGGTGAGTCACAAGCCAATAACATTTATTCATTACAACTAGAGCATCAGTGGAATTACAATTCTAATTAATGATATTGTCTTGTTGTTAATTATATAGTAAATCATAATGGTTGTTTTGATCAATTCATTATTGTCCCTGAACACTTGCCCTTTAACGACATTAATAAATGACTCGCACACTTGATTAGTAGTCCATGACGGCTAATAAATCTTTGTTTTTCTGTATGCAATAATATTGCATGTACATTTGCACGTAAGTTTGTCATTTTAGTTGAAACTGTTGTCATTTTCAATGTTTTTAGGCTGTAGGGCGTTCAAGGGTGTTCAACCACATGTTGGCGTTTTGAGACGACTTGAGCAACAGAAACTGTTGGCGATGCACCGAAGGTGAGCGGAATTCAACTTTATGCAAATGAGCAGTGACATACTATGCAACAACCAATTGGAGTGCAGATCACATGTACACATTAAGTACAGTTAAAATATGTTGCCCCCTGATTCATCTCATAGCGCCATTGTTTTTAAAATGGACAATGATTGGCTGCATCACATGTAAGAAGTTTTAAACTTGACACTCATGGTGTGAAATGCTAAAAATCACATATGAAACCTAAAAAACAGCTAATTGGGCAGATGAACTTTGACTAACGATAGAAAAATGCAAAAGCATGTCCTGTACCAACAGCCTTTTAAGGTTCTATTATGCTTTTTTTCCCCCTCTTTTTCAACTCTTTTTTGTGTAATGTCGCTGTTTGAGCATGAAAAAGGTCTGCAAAGTTACAAAGCACAAAGTTCCTCCAGTGGGAGTTATTCTGTATATCAGTAACTGTTTGTAAACTCCCTGAAATGCCTCCATTGTAGTCTTGAGTTTTCTTCTGGGAATGAACACGTCACAATATTCCTCATTTAAATAATTCCCACTCAAGGCACAAGCAAAATAAAGGGACGAGGCCTGGCTGAGTTAGTTAGTAGTGTGTTGAAACTCGTGGTTATGGTAAGGGGCGGGACATTTCCAAAACCCGCTTGAAGTGGTTGACCAATCACAGCACACACAGATCCAGCCGACCAATCAGGGATTTGTCGTGTTGCGTTGCATCGCACCGCATCCAGATACATGTATGTTTAACAGACTGGGAAGAAATAAAATGTGTAAAATATTGTGCAGCAACAAAATATCTGAAAAATAATGTTTTTGAACATTTAAGCATGAAAACCTAATAGACCCCAAAAACAAAATCAATACTTTGTAAAAGGGCATAGTAGGTCCCTTTTAATAGGACCCCCATTGTGTATGTCATACAAGATCACGATTGGCCTTTTTCCACTTTTATTTTATTATTATTTTTTGCATTAAAGGGATGATGAACTGAGAAATCAAATTTTCCTTGAGCTTTTGACATATAAGTGGTCATCATACTATAAGAATATCCTGTAGCCTAAGTTTCAGAACTGAAAACTTCCTTGTTAGTCCAATAAAAGCTTTTATTGACACCAGGCACAGCGAACGACAGGTTTCATAGGATCTATGACGTCCCCACTACGCCTTCGCAGAAGAAGATCAGCGCCTACTTCAACACTGCCTCTTTAGCCCCGCCCACCGATTAGTGCATTACATGAAACTCATTATAATATGAAAAACTATTATCCAATCATAGCAGTGGGCGTTTACTTCCAAGTCTTCAATGCGGCACGCCCATAAAAACCGAGCGTTTCAGGAGCTAGGCTTAAAACCAGGGTAGAAAATAGCCTATTACTTATTCATTTTGATGGTTTTGAATGTAAAAACCAAGCGAACATCATAAGTTGACCTCAGACAACAATATAAAAAATTTAAAAAGCCAGTTCATGACCCCTTTAAAACCTGAGCAGTGGCACATATCAAAACATATTTGTTCATGACATCAAATTTTGTCATTGCTTACAGTAACTTTCCTTACACTGCCGGAGTCCTTGTCACACACTCAATCAGAGCGCGTTCACTGCGGCGCAATCAGACACACTGATGAGAGGCTCACACCAGGTACCAGAATCACAAACGCTCTCTCGCACTCTCTCCTTCACCTTCACGTCACATCTCTTCAGGGTTTTCTTTCACCTCAGCATCTTTCAAAGGCTGCTCTGTCGGTCAGAGCCCATTATCCCGCTTCACTGGAGAACAAAGTCTTTAATTCCCTCTGCGCCGTGTGAAAACACCCCGCTTCAAAAGGTGAGACGCTCCCCGCTGGTGGAAGGAAAGGGTCACGACCTTGGATCAACATCACCTGGATGATAGTGTTTAAAAGCCCCTCAGGGGCCATGAGCGATCTGGGAATGTTTTTCTACACCTGAGCCTGCCCTATGCCTCTACAGAGGCCAAAACATACAGTGTGTTCATCAAAAATTTGATCTTGTGTGTTATTTAAGCTCTGAGCCTCCAGTAAACAGACCTCGCAATTGATTTACTGTCCTGCAGCACTTTTTTTTTAATAAACTGCGCTTATCGAAATTGTGGCTTATGGGTAACGACTGATAGAGAATACAAACTAAGAAAGTGTCTTCACAGATTCAGTTTGCACGCTGAGTGTGAGAGGATGCTTTTGTGATTTTCTTTGTCGGATGCAATTCTGCACCACACTTGCTCATCTGTATTATTTTGTCTGTAAAGGATGACATTAAAATAGCTGAAAGAAAAACCAAGACACCACAAAATTAGAAAAAGGAATATTACATTTATACATATTTAATTGATACATTTATTTTTATATAAATATATACATAATAGATATGAATGTTATGTAATTGCACAAGATTATACAAGATATATATATAAAGAATTTATAAATAAATTCTCATTACCAAGATGTGCATTGATCTCATTCTCATTACTGTGATACAGTAAAGAAAGTCGTCCTGTCTGTACACAGTGATCTTTGTATCTAAATCAGCATAAATTAAATTCAGTCCAACAAATACTACCTTAAAGGGGACCTATTATGCCCATTTTTATGCAATATAAGTCTCAGGAGTCCCCAGAATGTGGCTGTGAATTTTCAGCTCAAAATATCTTACAGATCATTTATTATACACATTCTGCAAGTGTCCCCTTTTGGGTAGAAACAAAGACGTACTTTTTCGTGTGTGTATCTTTAAATGCAAATGAGCTTCTGCTCCCCACCCCGCTTTCCAGAAGAGGGGGCGGAGCCTTTGCAACTCACAGTTACGCTCAAGTGACATTGCAATTCTTCATCATCATGAAAGTTTATTATCTGCATGCTTTAAAATCCATATAATTTTAATCTTAAAATCATATTCATTTTAAACTTCTGATATGTGGTTTTCTGAGCACACATATCCGAAGCGTGTGCACGGAAAGCCGGTCCGGCTGTCGCACAGTGCCTGTCATGTGAGCACTAAACAAATTTATCTTGCACTTAAACTCTCAAATGCACAAAGTTCACATAAACACAGTCGGTTATGTCTGTGAATTCAAACAGCTGTGAAAGAAATCGCATGTGTATATTAGATCTGTGTATAAAAGTCACAGCAGCCAAATGTACAGTCTCTTTGCTGTTAAGGTGAATCAAACAACAAAAGAAAACAGAAAACCACTCACTCTTGACTGAATAACTTTAGTAGCTTTAATAAGAATGAATTTCTTACTTGAACGCTGCTGTTAAATGACATAAACATGGCGGACGGTGTACGGCACACTTAGGGGAGGAGCTAAGCTAATAGGGCTGTCAGTTGTGGGCGGGGTCGTCACAATGTATAGCATTTTGAGACACTGTTTGTGATTAATGGGGAAAATACAGAGTGGGTGGATTTTTAGGATAATAGAGTGGTTGTATACACATCACTGCGGACACATAATTATGTTCAAAAACAATGTAAAAGTGAATTTTGTATAATAGGTCCCCTTTAATCTACTTACACTTGAACACAATGTTCAAATTTCAATAATGGATCTTTTAAATTACATTTGTCCCTGTAAGAGAACAAGGCTGCTACATCAGTGCTGGTATTCGATAACTTATAGTGGGCTTGTGTAAATGCTGCTTTGTGGAGGCAGGGTGCTATCAGCATAACAGTTTGCTAATATTAGTATACTAGCTGTGAGGAACAGAGTAGCAGGGTCAATTTGCAGTTATGTCTCCAGAGATGAAGAGGAAGACAGCGTCCACCCATCCACAGTAATAACACAATTAACAAGTCAGGGTGGAAAACAAGATTAGCTCTTCCTGTTTCTTCTGTGCAGTTCTGGTTTTTCCTCTGCAAGCCAGCTAGGATTAACAGAGCATTAAAAAAGGATTTGTCTTTCATTTTTTAGTTTAACGGGGTCATTGGATGCAAAATATTTGCATATAAATGTGTCATTGCAGTGCAACCACCATACAATGAAAAAAAATCCATTCACTGGATTCAAGTCTAAACACTCTCAATAATCAAGCCGTTTGGATTTTCTGAGCAATATGATGTCATATTGCTCATGCTCCGCCCATGAACACAGACGGACTGTCCCATATTAGCATATTTTGCATATTAGCATATTTACTCCCTCAGCCATTTGTTTACTTTCTGCAAGGCAGATTGCCATGGCAGCACTTTAGTGTCTTGTGTCGTCACCCCCCACAGAAGAGAGGGGGTGGGGTGAGCAGTTGCTCATTATCATTTAAAGAGACATGCACCGAAATGGGTCGCCGTGAACAGAGCTGTTTTTGAGGAGGTAAAAAGGGTGTTGTTTTACACAACCATTGAGGAATTGTAACCAAAGTATGTTACAAACTTTACACGAAAACCCTAAAGAATCATACCAACTTGTGCAAAATGGGCATCCGATGACCCCTTTAATGTACTATTTAGATATACTCTAATGTTCACAATGCAAAACTCCTCCGTAATCCACCAAGCTGCAAAAACAGCCAGTCATAACTGAGGTAATTTGCCTATTGTAGTCTTCAGAGATGTTCGCACTATCATTTTTGTGATTTACAGTGACAAAGCAAAATGGAAGCCATTCATTTTTCAGTAAGAGTTGGTGATTTAAGTAGACAAAGACCAGTGATGTAACAAAATTGGGCAGAATTTAACTTTATGCAAATATGCATCAACGATGCAGCGATTTATTACGTTTTTGACAGGAATGACAACAAGGCTTTGAAATAGAAATAGAAGTACAGTGTGGTTGGTTGGATTATACTGTTATTGACTCAAAAAACTTTCAGTAGACAAAAACTCCTAAGTCTATCCTTTCACAGCCACTTTCATCCACGTTAAATTCAATATGGCGTCTATTGGTTTACTGAGATTTTGCTGAAAAATGAACATTCGCATTTATAATGTACATCTTTATAGGTGCCACCATGTTCGTGTGACCTCATACACCCACAAATCAGCAAAATTGGAGTTCTTGTTTTAGATTTTTTTAGTAAAGTGCCGCTCTTTCACTTTTTAAGTAAATAATTCCAACATTCCAAGTTGAATAATTTTATGGATTTGAGAGAATGTGAACAGCTAAATAAAAAAAAAAGAAGAAGAATTTTTAGTGCAAGAACCCTTGACTAACATAAGAGGGGAAAAAATAAAACATGGCCTCTTTAAGTAAAGTACTAGCTATAAAATGTGAGACTTTAATTAAAATGTGGTTCAATAGCAGTAAACTAAAACACAATGCTGCCAAGCTTTTCATATACCGTTTCATTTTAGTGAGTCATCTAGTCGTTTGTAAATCCAGCTGTCTTTCGTGACTGTGTGAGGTGGGTTATCAAACCCGTCATTCATATCGTCAGATCCGTCAGACCAGAAATCCTGTAGGAGCCTTTTGTTTGTCTTCCCGAGAACCTCCAAAAAACATCCTGTCACACATACTGCCTCCTGACTTCTTTCTGCAATTATGCAGATCAATCTCGTTGAAAAGAAAAACTGCCAGCCAAGAGCAGGTTATAATTATGACCCTCCAATCTGTGATCTCTCAATCCTCCAAGCGCTAACTGATTTTGACACACCATTTTGTTCTGTTAAAATCCGCTCTGAATATAACACTTTCTCTGCTTCAGAATTCAAACAGCAGTAGCTGTAACTTTGTCGACAGAAACTTTTAAGTGTTTTTGCTGGTTGTGCTCGGGGATTCTGTGCTTCTGACACCAGACGAAACAAGACAGAAATAGTGAAACACATGCGGAAGAAGGTCATTGGCATCTTCTGGAGATAATCCTCTGAATTATGAGGTTCTGTGAAAACTTAATGCCGTAAAATACAGCAAAATTACATTTCGGACACAATCATGTCAAAAAATTCTAATTGGCGGCATATCTGCGTCATATACACCGATACTGGCGACAGGCTTATATCGGCCTATAAATCGGTCGGGCTCTACTTTGGATAAAAGTTATGCATTTGGCTTTTATCCATTGCGTTGTAAATTGCATTCAGGTTTTGCATTTTATCATTTGCATTCCCTGCAAGTGTTTGAGCTACAGGAACGCTATAGTAATAGGATGAAGATTTCTCATTAAAACTAAGCACATTTTCGAATCCCGAAATTCTCATTACCGCAATGAGCAATGATCTCATTCTCATTAAGTCAAGTCAAGTCAACTTTATTTATATAGCGCTTTTCACAATTCACATTGTATCAAAGCAGCTTCACAGTATTAAATAAGATAGTACATCAGGGTTTGTTTCTAGTGTAAAACGTCCATGTTTGGTAATGCTCATCAATAGTATTGTTGATTGATTAATTAAATTAAGTATCCCCAACTGAGCAAGCCAAAGGCAACAGTGGCAAGGAACCGAAAAACTCCATCAGGTGACCTAATGGAGAAAAAAAAACCATGGGAGAATCCGGGCTCAGTCGGGGGCCAGTTCTCCTCTGGCGTTTATGAACTAGAGACCGGATTTAACTGTAAGATTAAAAATATTATATGAATGTACTACATTCATAGTCATTACTGTACTACATTACTGTATCATTTATAATATGTTTTTGTCTGGATCAATAATATGTGAAACCCGCTCAAAGACCTCTTTTTCATTTTGAATAAAAATATCAATCCAAGATCCACTTAATGCATTTTCATTTTGTATACACTCATGGAAATGGAAATTCAGAATACATGCATTATATGCAGAATAAATGCAGGTAACACTTTATTTTACAGTAACATATGTTACATATACTTACCATAGTAATAACAGTAAATTATGCATAACTACTAACCCTAAACCAAATCCTAATCCTACCCAAACCCTATAGTAAGTACATGTTGTTACTTAATATTACTCAGTACCTAAATATATAATTACACTGTAACAATGACACCTTAAAATAAAGTGTAACCTAAATGCATTTTTCTTTTCCAGAAAGACTGATATACTACCAGTCGAAAGTTTGGACTTACATTCTGACTGTTTATTATGAATATTTTACACATTTTAGAATAATAAAGCATTTAGAACTCTTAATAAAAACACATGATATGCAATTGATTCATTTAATTATCAATTGCTTTATCAATCCTTGGTCCATTTAATGCATTTACATTATTTAATATACTATAAATAAAATCTTAATATTAATGTATTTGTTTTCTTTGAAAGATTCACATACACTATACCAGTGGACAAACATAATCATACTTCATTATGAATGTTTTACACCTTTTTAAAAAATAGTAAAGCAAATTTTTATTATTATTAATTTAATTATTAATCGATTCATCAATCCAATATCCATTTAGTGCATATAATTTAATGAACTCATGGAAATAATTCACCTTTAATAAAAATAAATGATGTGCCAATTAATTAATTAAAACCTTACTTTTAGAAAGATTTTTCTCTACAAAACTAATTTGAATCATTTAAGCAGAATCCTTTAGATCAAAATGTTTTTTTTTTAAAAGGATTAGGATAAATATATTAGGAGAAATATAAATTTCACAGACTTTTCACAGATTGTGTAGCAAGATGCTGTTAACTTGCATTCTGTTGAATATGCATATGCCGATATTATTAAAGACTGGCTGAAAACGCATTACAGGTTACGAAATGACCATATTGCTGGTTTGATTGTTTTAGCTAACAAACAATATTGTTATTCGTCCCGTACATCGACAAGTGGCAACATCATGCAGGGTTCACAAGGGCCTGTTTTTTCAAAAGAGCTGATGTATGTGGTTTTAGAGGCCAGTCCGCAAATGGCTGCCGACTGCAGCATGCAATCATCCTGACGTGCAAATTGAGTTTTCTTCCATTCTGTGTGTTTCTGCCATGGAATACCACCGAGGCCGGGTTCATGCCGCTCTAAGCGATCTGTCTGTTTGTGAGGGGGGTCGAAGTGCAAAAACGGCTCGCTCTTTACGTGTTTGTAATAAGAGGTGAGGCACAGGGTTTATGGGTAGTGCTCTGGATGGATTGGCTCTTCAGCTGCCGGGGAAGTGGAGGGCCTCGTCCTCATATCTGCGCTGACATTCCCCAGCATGCTGAAATAAAGGCCAGCGGAGGGAACTTGACTCTATAATGACTCTATATTAGTCCTTCCGTCACAGGCCTGGCCATCATTAGTGTCTCGCAGGATGTGATCCAAGTCTATCATGAGTCTCTGAATTGAGAAAGGCCATTTACGCCATTTACGAAGCCGCAGTGACAGATATTATTATCATCTCATTGTGCTGGAGCTCAAATAACTGTAAACATGCAGAGATAGCCGACGTTATGCGCTTCTTATTGCTTTCTACATGCATGCCGTCTGGATCATAAACCTCATCTCACACATTTCATTACTTAGACAGCGTTTTCAAGTAAATGCAGAATTTTTTTGAATGAGTTTTGGCCGTTCAACGATATTTTGTTGGCCTGAAAACGGGTTTCAAAGTTTTTGAAAACGATACCGTTGCCGTCTCCATGTAAACTACGAAAACGTGAATTTATGAAAATGGTGACATCATGCGCATGCATACTACGTGTTCAGTTTTTAGGCGTGTAGTGTTTCTTTACAAAGTGACATCGCCAACTACTGGCCTGGCAGCAGAATACAGCGTTTTTAGTCGTTTCTGCAGACCCATGTGAACGGTGATCATTTTAACAGTAACGTTGTCATCTGTCCGCAAAAAATGCAAAGGATAAACTTGTCCATTTTTAGTATATTGCTGTCATGTAAACATAGCCATAGAACAGGGGTTCTCAAACTTTTTGAGTGTGTGGACCACTATTTGTAATCAAGAATTTTCGCGGACCACCTCATAATACACATCATAAAATATGTCTACACACAGTCCTACCTGAATTAATCTGCACCTTTAAATAGGCTTACTAGCACTAAAACTATAACTGGTCATCACAGTAGGCTACAACAGGCTTGTTAAAGGAAAGTTTACTGCACACAACGGCTGCCACATATTTAATTTATTTATTTAGGCTACTCAAGCGCCCAAGGGCATAATCAGGTTCATTTGAACAACAGGCTTATTTCCATAGCAATTTAGTATGAAATCTATACAGTAATAAGAACACTGGAATATAGTCAACATTTCAAAACCTTTGGCGATTTTAGGGGATTATTAATCTTCCGAGTAAGTCCTCAAAAAGTTTGTCCACTTAACAGCACATCTGCAAAACATTTCAGAAACGCGAGATCAAGAAACTAACTGGAAAATAAAATAATAACAGGCCTTATTCATTCCATTTATAAACATTTCGTTTCATATAAACTGCCTATGCCTAACTGTGCGACTGCGTTCACACACCAGACGCGAATAGCGCGTCAAATTCAAAAAGGGATCATGTCAAATTCGCGCCTGCCGCGTCTAGTGATACGCTTGACCACTTTGTATCAATTCGCGCATCAAGAGCTAAATTGACGCGCGTAAAAACAAAAGTTTGAAGCGAAATTTCGTCCGTTGTGAACGCACCATTAAAGGCTATGCGTGTGATGTGATAATGAGAACATATTTGCCTCTGCCCTTTTCTCTTCAGAGAACCTGTTGCTATCCACCGAACCAATGTTGTGGTTCTAACGGCACTGAACTTGAATGTCACGGCCGAACACCACTAGGCTATTTTAGTAATCACACAATAACTTGACAATTTAATTAAAATGTTATATCAATATAGGCCTACATATTCTTTTTACTTTTCTTTTTTTAAATGGGAATTTCCTGGTAAAATGAAGGTAAAAAAAAATATTATTTTATATTTTATTTTGCCTTTCCACGGACCACCTGCAGTACCCTCACGGACCACTAGTGGGCCGCGGACCACAGTTTGAGAATGGCTGCCATAGAACATCGATTGCCATAGATAATTATTTTAGGCTCTTAAAAGCGTGAAATTGACGTATGCTTTTCCCTATCTGTTGCTCTTCCTTTTGCAGTTGTGCTCTGTCAGCTCTTTTAGTTTATTTTTTTGGTGTACAGCTGAAAAAACGTGCATTTGCATGTACGAATTTGCATGTATTAATTGGTATTTTACCTATTTTGATACACAGAAGTATGCATGTACTGTAGTTGCTGTAAGTTGAATCAACATTTTAATTTAATATAGTTTAGGTCCTAGTCCACCATTGTAATCACTTTTGGATTGTGGCAAATAAATATTGAAAGTTTTTTAAAAGTACGGCCTTGTACGGCCGAAGTACTACTGAAGAACATGAGGTATGTGAATTGGGATGCAACCAGAAACTCACAAGGATGCTTGTATCTCCAGGTCATTTTAATCTCCACCTTGACACAGCCAGGCTTGCATCTCTACTGCTAACATTAATATTTATACTAAGTCATCTCTCCCTCGAGTGCATTCAGAGGACACGTTTAAACATGGCTTTCACTTTAAGCCATCACCAAGTAAATATTGAATTGGGTGCATTCTTTAAAGAGAGCCATGACCTTGTGTTTAGTGCACATGTTTTAGGAATGGCAAATGTAAGAAATGCCTTTGCACTGCAAAAAAAAAAAAGAAAAAAGAAAAAAAAAGGGAAAAGCATATTTTGTCTTGTTTCCTAATAAAAAAATCTAAATATTCTTAAAACAGTATATATATTTATTGTAAAATCCAAACCGTGTGACAGTGTTATTATTAACTGAGTGAGCGCTTACACAACACTGTTTTCAACTAAAAACGTAAAACTTTTTATGCGTTTTGGCCATTCATTTACATATAGCAAAGTTTTGGGAGCCTGGAAATGCTAACTTTTGAAAAGGGGTTTCAAAGTGCAAGTTTTTGAAAACGTTACTATTATCGACTCTGTGTAAACAACAAAAACGTGAATTTGTGAAAACAGTGACGTCATGCGCATGCATATTATGTGTTCAGTCTATAGGCTGTTTCTTTACAAAGTGATATCGCAAACTACTGGCCTGGCAACAGAATACAGCATTTTAGGGCCAGATTTACTAAAATGAACAAATTAGCGTGAGAGCGCAAATCCAAAAAAGCACTAATGGGAGTGGATAGTTCTGCGTGTGATCTACTGACGACGGGCAAATTTAAGAACACAAACGAACAAAAAATTTTGTGTCTGAAAGGAAAACTCCTACAAATGCATATGCAATAAGGTCAGCCAGAAAAATAACACTTTTCAGCGCTAATTTTTCACTGCGTGTCTTCAGTAAATCCTGACAGTAGTTTTTTAACGCCAAAAAGAGTGTTTGTGCTGGCGCAAGCTTTTAGTAAATCTGGCCCTTAGTTGTTTATGCTGATCTGTGTGAACAGGAATCGTTTTGACAATGTTTGTCATCTGTAAGTGAAAAACTAAAAGGAAAAACTTTTCTGTTTTTAGTACATCGTTGTGCAAACGTACTTCGAAGGATGCAGCCCTTGAATTGGGACACAGCTATTTTCTGGCCTTGTTGTGTTACATCGACTCACCTTTGTGCTATTGTTCATTGGAAAAGACTTGTGTTTATGGTAATTGTTGATGGACTATGTTCCCTGTATTTTTGAGATAAGTGACTGTATTTTGGATTCCTACCTAAATTGCTTACCTTTATTTTGGTTTTTGGATTTTGAAGACCCATTTCCTGTGGATATAGGCTAGTTTGATTTTCAGTGGTTAATAATTCCAGTTCCTGTTTGTTTTATTAGCTAGCTACCTAAGGCCCGATTTGGCTGATTCAATAACAACAGCAAATTACCTGCATTATTGAAGGGCTTATTGAATGATGCAAACCAGCCCAAGCTTTGACCCTTTGGATTCTAGTATTTTTATAATGCATACTGTTCTGAATTAGACTGAATTAGAGTTTGTGTCAAATATGCTGATGCATACCCCGCATTAGATTGAATTTATAATGATGAACAAAACAAAAAAGAACATTGTGACGTGCCCAAGAGACCCTTGTTTCTGTTGACCAACATGCACAGTCTGTGAGTTTTCCTGGCACGCTGTTACTTAAAGCTTTTAGCAGCTCAGGTCTCTCTGGGGTTAATGTGTGACCACACGGGAACCCTCAGCTGAATTACACAATATGGCCTGAATATTATGAGAATATTATGGCCTCTGAAACAAGCAAAGTACTGTATCTGAATGGATAACATGTAGATTCACCTTAAAGTAACACTACACAATGGCTTTTTGCAACCACATCCATTAGCACTGCTGGGAAATGACCCTGTAGAAAACACCAACTAATGCAGCTTGCTGTACTGAAGTGCCACTGAAGTATTTCATGATGATTGTAATATGAACGCAAGTAATAGGCTTGTATAGACCTTATGCGCCAGAGAAACAATGGTGCAGCCATCTTTAGAATATTGTCTTTGAACTTACGTTTTTGCGGTCGCTCTGTATATCTCTATGGCATCGCTGTCCAGGAGTAATTAGCTTTTGAAGTCGATTTACTTAATGTAAAGGTCATGGAAGTTATCATGAGGATTGTAATGTTTAAAGCAGATGTCTTAACAAATGTCAGTCGACCGGGAAGATTTTAAAATGAGCTGTTCATTCATAAATACGGACCGGAAGACAAAAGACATTGAGCGCAGTGCTGAAAAGGGGCGGGGCTACATAAGGTCTATAGGCGAAACAAAATGTCAGGCCCTGGAAATTGATACAGGCCATGTTTTTGGTTTGCTAACGAAACACTCTAGAACTTGGGTCTGTTAAATACAGGATAACATTAAATGGCAAACCAAATTCTGACTGTTTTTAAAGGTGCTCTAAGCGATGTTGGGTGACGTCACTTCTTGTTGATGTTCAAAGTATTGTCAAACAAAACGGAGACTAGCTCGACCCTCCCTCCTCCTCATCCCGTCCCCTCCCCCTCCCTTCCGTGCTTCCTGAAACAGTCATGAACCATTTATAAAAACCAAACTGGATTTACCCACCTGTCCAGCAAAAACAGAGCCACCTGAATGTCGGATTGGAAGCCCTTCTGCCGGCGGAATTCTCGCCACCATTTCCGATGTAAATTCGTGACTTTGCGCGTTCCTTCTCCTTTTCCCTCTTCTTTGTTATTTGTTCATCGGAACGTCGTCTCTTTTTCGTGTGTCGGCCATATCAAAATTCTCAAGAATATATATTTTTAACGTTAGTCGTTGTCGTTGTCTAGGACATCTCTCCTCTAGCTAACTTCCCTCTTCATGCTTCTCTCTCCTCCACTCCACACTCCCCTCTTCATGTGCACGCGCACTAACCCCCCAACCCCCACCCCCAAATCATTCTGGTCGGTTTTTGGCTGGAACACTGTTTGTTATGTTTCGTGGTCCAGGCTGGGCCAGTTTGTTTTTGTTGCCGTTTGTGGAGCCTGGGCTGTCTACAGAGACCGCGTTTTTTTACAGTGTGTTCAGGGGACATGCAGCTAGCGGATAGTGAGGAGATGTTTGCCGTGTGTGACAAAAAATGTTTTGGCCTAAAAAAAACGTGTGACATCGCTTAGAGCACATTTAAGATAAACTATTAACACTTTGAGACAGAGAGCAAGTCTCTCTGGTTAAGGTTTATGCACTTGCTTTTACTTTTTTTGCTTTTTCTTCTCACTTGAGTTTTCATCCTCAAATTTCAAACCTGCAACATGCAAACATGACTATTTTCAGGATTCTAACTTTTATGCTGTGCAAATTATGGTCATACGCTGGCAGCGTGAATTGACTTCTCCAGGAATTAGGACTTCTGTTGCGATAAATCTGTGGTGCCAGTTTTTCTGAACCTCAAATTCAATTTTGAGTTTTGAGTTTTGGTCTTTGGCTGTTTGATCTGTTCTGTTTGACCAGACATGGGATTCAGTGTAGTATGCTTAATGCACATTTACAATTACAATGGACATACATGCTGACAGACAGACAGTTTGATTTGCACAAGGTCTATTTGAGATCCAGAGCACTATTAACATGTGTTCATACAGCATTCATACACCTTCTGGGATTGCAAACTCAACATAATAATCAAACACATGCCTTAATTTATATGCAGATGAGGCCTTAAACAATGAAAGTGTTTGAATATTAGCACAGTCAGTGACAAGATTACTACTCGTCAGTTTAGCCCTTCCTGCAGTAATTTCCCTGGGGGTTGATAATTATTATTTTGATGATTATTTTGTGTGACAATTTTCTCTTGGCAGATGATAAAGCAGGCAAAAAATAAAATAAATAAACATAAAAATCCCATAGACTTCCACTGAAGGAGGAAACCAAGTATTATCTAAAGACCTGAATATCATAAAGGCTGGAGGTGAATTCTTTGGAGCTTTCAAGTTTCAAAAAGGATACAAAAGAACCATAGAAGTAGTCCGAATGACTGAAACACTTCAAGACTACAGTTCTTCTGAAGCCAAATGATACCTTTATGTGAGGAACAAAAAGAAAAGCGAACAGTTATTCACTGAAATGTGATCATGTCTCCAGAAAGCAAGTCATTTATGACACTTTCATGATGCTTTTGAGTCATTTTTGAAGCTTGAAACTCCGGTCTTCATTCCTTGTAATTGCGTGCAAAAAGGCAACTTGCTACATTCTTTAAAACATCATCTTTTGTGTTCCACAGAAGAAATAAAGTCATAAGGTTTTGTAAAAACATGAGAGTGAGTAAATTTTGTCATGTTATGATGACCTATTCCTGTAAATCTTGGGATTTTCCCCCCGATCTACAACAGAAGGTGTGAAATGGGAGAGGTGGGGGGAGGAGGATATTGAGGTGTGATGCTATTTCCAGATTACAGGCTCTTCTGGCTTCCCCACACGATTTTGGCAGACAAAAGTCATTTGTGTAGACCGGCTGGAAGAAGAATCCTAATGCTCAGTATCATTGAGAGATGCTGCTCCTGTTCCTTGGCAGATAGATTTAATTCTGAGATGCCAATCTCATCTCTGCGGATGGAGACACTGCTGTTTATGTGGAACTACCATGAGCCTCCATATCGCCTGCTAATCATGTCATTAAAACTGTATTTAAGAGAGGAAACGGTGAGACTTTGATAAACAGATAAATCATGCACTCGATTCCAACGTGCCTGTAATGACTTTGGCATTTTCGATCTCATTTTATGATTGGAGCATACGGTTCAAGGCTGCACAAGAGTTTGCCAAGTCTTTGCGATGCAAACCACTTGTGATGTGTTAGCGCATCATCATTTGTTAACCTTTTCCACATTTCAAACGCTCTTGACTTTCAGAATCAGCATGCAGTATCACAGTTGTTGTTGAGCCAAACACTTGCCAATATCAATCAAAATTGCAGTGTCTTTGTTCAGGTTTATTCTATATGCTAATGCCCTCCTAAAAACTGACAATATAAACTGTATTCCTGAACGTACTCTGTGATTCTTGATTATCTGCATGCATATTGATCACCATGTCACTGTAATTTTATGAATCTACAGCCTTTAGTGTGGCCAGACCGATCCTATAGTCCCTCATTAGCCATGTAAAACCACTTAATGTAATACAAGCTCTCCTAAACGCTGCAATAATGGCAAAGTGGATTTTTGTAAGGTTGGTTCCCGGTACTCAAAGCACTTTTACATATGGATAGGGGAATCTCCTCAACCACCACCAATCTGCAGCATCCATTTGGATGATGCGACGGCAGCCATATTGCACCAGAACGCCCACCACACACCATCTTATTGGTGGAGAGGAGATGAAGCCAATCAGTATATATGGGGATGATTAGGAGGGCATGATGGGAAGAAGCCAATGGCAAATTTGGCCAGGATGCCGGGGTTAAACCCCTACTCTTTTTTTTGAAGGACGTCCTGGGATTTTTAATGACCACAGAGAGTCAGGACCTCGGTTTAACGTCTCATACGAAGGACGGTGCTCTTTGACAGTATAGTGTCCACTTTACTGGGGCGTTAGGACCCACACAGCCCACAGGGTGAGCGCCCCCTACTGGCTTCACTAACACCTCCACCAGCAGCAACCTAGGTTTCCCAGGAGGTCTCCCATCCAGGTACTGACCAGGCTCAGCCCTGCTCAGCTTCAGTGGGCAACCAGTCTTTGGCTACAGGGTGATATGGCTTCTGGCTAACTGATTCATTCAGGAACTAAACACTTTTGCTAAGTGCGACAATTCTGCCGAAAGTATGTTTGGATCAATTTACATTAGAAATCGAAGCAAAAAATGTCTAAAACGTAAGTTTCTTAATATTAACTTCTTTGTTTATTGATCTGTTGTTTAAAAACAGTCACAATTGCAATCGTATTATTGGGCTGAATATCAGTCAGTGTTGATTTTATATTGTTGATATTTGGAACTCTTTCTAGATCATGTTATTGCTTATAGCAATGTTCAGAAAAATACAGAAACCTAGACTGACTCGATACAGTTGATAACTCTACTGTTGTCGAGGCAGCTGTGCTTCGAGGTCAGCTGTCATTTTTTTGTGTTTTATTCAGGTCACATGTCCTTGTTGAGTTTGAGCAAGTCAGCATAGATTCCAACAATGCCAGTCTCAGTCCATGGTCAGATAGGGTTGTTTGAATGTTATCTGTCTTTGACTTCAGCAGAGAGGTGCTGCTTTAAGAGGCTGTCTGATTACAGTGTTGTCCCTAATTTTGACTCCCTGCCAAATGATTACCCCCTCCTGATTGCCTAATCATAACCCCACCCCCTTAATCTTAACTCCACCCCCAGATCTTGTTGGGGAATTGTGGGCGAGTCTTTCTTTATTTGTTTGGCTGATTTAAATTATTCAAATGCAAACATTGATTTGTGTTATTGCTCTAGATTTTCTGAAATGCTTATGGAGATGTATAGAAGTAGGTCTGGGTAAAAATATAGATTTTCCAATTAATCACAATCGTCATTGGAACGATTTCAATGTTTGTATATGAGCCAGTTTGCATTATCCGAGTTTGCATTATAATTTTAATGTGATAGCACAGCACAAAACATGACCTGTAAAGTCCAATTCAAGAACAAATTACTCTTATGAACTGGTTCTTCTTAGTGAATAAAAATTGGGTTACACTTTATTTTAAGGTGTCATCGTTACAGTGTAATTATATATTTAAGTACTGAGTAATATTAAGCAACTACATGTACTTACTATAGAGTTAGGGTAGGATTAGGATTTGGTTGAGGGTTAGTTGCATGTCATTATGCATAATTTAATGTTATTGTTATGAATGGGAAGACTCAGTAGGATCCATTTGCAGCTTTATTGAGAATGAGATACAGGTGAGTGCGCAATCAGTCCCAGGTATGAAGCATTATGGGAATTGTAGTTTTGTGAAGTGATCAGTCTGGTGTGGAGTGCCCTCTGGTGACTCTCAGAGGCACTCCAGCTGGTGATCGTTACATAGGCGACCAGGGAGGAGCAGGCAGTGCAGGCGACCAGGGAGGAGCAGGCAGTGCAGGCGACCAGGGAGGAAACGACCCTTCAGGCGGCCAGGGAGGAGACGACCCTTCAGGCGGCCAGGGCGGAGCAGACGGTTCAGAAGGCCAGGGAGGAGACGACCCTTCAGGAGGCCAGGGAGGAGCAGACGGTTCAGGAGGCCAGGGAGGAGACGACCCTTCATGCGGCCAAGGAGGAGACGACCCTTCAGGCGGTCAGGGAGGAGACGACCCTGCAGGCGGCCAGGGCGGAGACGACCCTTCAGGCGGCCAGGGCAGAGACGACCCTTCAGGCGACCATGGCACAGGAACAGACACCGGCTCAGGGACAGGGACAGACACCGGCTCAGGGACAGGGACAGACACCGGCTCAGGGACAGGGACAGACACCGGCTCAGGGACAGGAACAGACACAGTGGCAGTGGCTATCTCTGCTGAGGTCTCAGGTTCAGGCGTGTCGGTGGCCATCACTGCTGAGGGCTCAGGTTCAGGTGTGTCGGCGGCCATCTCTACTGAGGGCTCAGGCGACGTGGCAGCGGCCATCTCGTCCGGAGACACTGGCTCGGCGACGGCCATCTTGTCCGGAGACACTGGCTCGGCAGAGACCATCTTGTACTGAGACACTGGCTCGGCGCGACTATCTTGTCCTGAGACACTGGCTCGGCGGAGACCATCTTGTCCTGAGACACTGGCTCGGCGACGGCCATCTTGTCCAGAGACACTGGCTCGGCGGAGGCCATCTTGTCCGGAGACACTGGTTCGGCGGCGGCGGCGGCCATCTTGTCCGGAGACACTGGATCGGCAGAAGTGACGTGAACAGTCTCTGGATCGGCAGACGTGACGTGAACAGTCTCTGGATCGGCAGACGTGACGTGTAAAGTCTCTGGATCGGCAGACGTGACAGGCACGGTCTCTGGAAACGCCCCCTCAGCAGTAGAGGGTTCGGGGAATTCTGCTAAGACGTAACGAGAGTCCGGGGAATCAGTGGAGGTGTAGCAGAACTCTGGTTCAACGGGTGTGATAAGTTCATGGGAACCCTCATCCACAGGGCCCACAGAAAAGGATGAGCCGCTTATCCTCAGGGCGATTTCAATATATTGACATAAAGTCCATTGAGGGGTGTTGTCAGGCATGAGATAATTTAACATGTCCTCAAGCCCATATCGGAAACTATCCTTTAAGACTGCATCGTCCAAGTCTACTCCATGGCAGAGCTCACAAAATTCTTCAACATATTCCTCTATAGATCGGTTACCTTGGCTGAGGCGGAAGAGACTGATTAGTGGGTCCATGGTGGGTCTCGGTTCTTTCTCGGCTGCTGGATCTGAAGCGGTGAAGTATTCTGTAATGAATGGGAAGACTCAGTAGGATCCATTTGCAGCTTTATTGAAGGGACGTCAAACAGGCAGGGGTCAGAGAACAGCAAACAGGGAAATCAGAGATCAACACAGAGAGAGTAGTCAGGTAACAGGCAGAAGATCGGGGCAGGCAGCAAGAGACAATGATCCAAAGGCAATCCAGGTCAAGACAGGCAGCAAGCAGGCAGAAGTGCGATAACAATCCGAGGTCGGCAACTAGATCAGTAGGATAGGGTAAACGCTCAGAAATTACAGGCCGTGGCAATGCAATACTTCGCAGTGATCTTCTGTTTGAGTGTGGTTTATATGGAGTGTCTGAATGAGATGCAGGTGAGTGCGCAATTAGTCCCAGGTATGAAGCATTATGGGAATTGTAGTTTTGTGAAGTGATCAGTCTGGTGTGGAGTGCCCTCTGGTGACTCTCAGAGGCACTCCAGCTGGTGATCGTTACAGTTATTACTATGGTAAGTACATGTAACGTATGTAACAAGGACACTGTAAAATAAAGTGTTACCAAAAATTGCAACAGTGTAATCACATGAACAAATGACTCTTGCCGTTTTAACGAATCATAGTGAATCAACAGTAAGTTAACATTACTTCAGTGATGGAACATTTTAATATATTACAAGAAATGTTATTGATCCATTCAGAGGATTTTGATAGAAATTTGTATCTGAAATGTTCATTTATATAATTTTATAATCATTTTCCAAAATTTTACATAAGAAATGCAATTCAAAGTTTACTTTAGTAAACTTTAGTTTTTGGTTATATTGTTAGACCTGATCAATAAATAGCAATTTGACTGCATATTTTGCACCCTGTTGTTAATTTTCAAACGTTACAAAGATGGAAAGTTTCCTCTATTATTTATGGCAATAGCTGAGAAAGAAATTTCTTTCATATGTAAGCAAATATGGACATTATAAATAAAATATGCCTAAATTATTTGGAATTGATAAGTGACAATGGTTAACTCATCTCAGATATTGAAAATAGATTAACGGAACTAGAACGTTCAAACTGTGAAGTGTATTCTATGACAAAGATCATTTCATTACTCAGTATGTATTTTAATAATGCTAAACTGGTGCAATAATTATGAATTTGATAATGTATCCATTTCATTGCGAGTGCAGTGCACTTACAGAGAGACTCCGCCCACACGCTCTTCTGTAAGGCTGTGATTTTTCATTGATTTTGTCGCATCTCGTAGTCGTCGCATCTGGTGTGGACCGACAAATTGCTTGTGGCTGGAATCTTATTGCATCACTTCTAGTTATGATGTTCAATATTGAGAACTGTGAGGATGCCCAAAAATTGTCTTCTCATGATGAATTGGAACTTCTTGCGTAAGACTGAAAACAATGATGCCAAATAGAGTTCAGCCCCAAATCAGCCCTAAGAGAGCATCCAAGCCAACATCATCTCTGCATATCAACTACCTTAGATGGATTAACTTCAGAGAGTCTGTCTCAAAGATTCTCCTCCTGTTGAACAAACCCTCACGCTGCACAGAATATCAAACAGTGGGATTGATTAAAACGTATATGTGCTATATTTAGGGGGCAGCCATGGCCTAATGGTGAGAGAGTCAGACCCCGAAGGTTGTGGATTCAATTCTCAATACCAGTAGGAAACAACTGAGGTGATATACAAAACTATTGCAAATATAGATTTTAAAATATGCGCTTACATACTTTTTCAAGCTAAATATATTTATACTGTTGAAAACAGACATTTTAATGTACACTTTTGCATGTATGTGTTTGACCCCCTTTTGACGTGTTGTGTGTTCAGAGATGCTCTTCTGGAGACCTCTGTTGTAATGAGTGGATATTTGAGTTACTGTTGTCTCTCTATCAGCTGAACCAGTCCGGTCATTCTCCTTTGACCTCTGACATCAACAAGGAATTTTTGCCCACAGACCTGCCTCTCAATATTTTATCTTTTTTGGACCATTCTCTATATTTATTTCCCTATATGGGATAGAAGAAAGTCATACCCAATCCATACCCAAAATGTGATGTGGAGAAAATGAAAATTTATCAGAGTTGCAGAAGTTGCTGTAAACTTGATATCATTATTGTAAGGCTCATGTGATGCATTAGTAGCCCAGAGGTGTTCATCTCAATGATAGCTTGCAATGACTTGACCTGTCACCTCTTTTATTGCCTCTGTCTCAGCAATCTTCTGTTCCTTCACTCACCGGTGGCTCGAGGCAGCCGAACAAGTCTCTGATTATTTAGAACATGGATAATTCATCTTACGGTATTGATTCAATTCTCCTTGGTGCTGTGAGAAGAAATAAGAATGAGTTTTCTCCTTTCCCTCATTAGATGTTATTATTATTTATCAGTAGTGCTTGCCTTAGCAACTTTTTTGCAAAAATCCTCATAAGGATTACACTTTGGTGTGTAACTTGTCTTCCACCATTTGTGCAACAGACATGAATAATGCCTCAATTCATGATCATTTTCTACGTGATCAGACTTAGAGCAACCAGCCAAGCAAAAAGATAGCTTATCTGTATTAATTTTGTTTCTGAAGAAAAATCAAAGAAATCCATTAAAAATGTGCTGTAAGAGCTAGCTCCACTTACGCTGCTTGAACTGTCACCAAAAGACTTAATACCCATGATCTGAGAGTAATTGCTGGTTGCTGATTTTTAAAGTCCGGTGTCGGCCAGCACACAGATACTGTTCAACACAGGTGGATCAATAGGAAATGAGGGCTGCTAACACAGGCAGCGCTTCAGAGATAATGCCCTGTGGCTATTCGTCATGCGTGCCGAGCATACCGAACACTGTTCATCTCTAATAATTGTACCGTTTTTTAAACTCTTTCCCTTCTTGGTCTTCTAAGAGGATTTGTCAGATGTTCTGTTTCTGGTTTGTGAGATACTGTACTCTTTGTAAATGAAATGGGTTCAAAGGAACCATTAGGGTTGCTTGTATATTAACATATTAATACTCTAAATGGTAAGTCTCCTAAAGCTGTGGGTTGTAAAACAAAATAGTTTTGCTTTTTGTTGTTTATTCTGCTTTTTTCACAGCGGCATTGGCTGCATGTAATCCCTAGTGAAAAAAAAAATATTCCAAAATGTATTTCAAATACATTTATTTCACACTAAGTATACTACAATACCATTAACATATTTACTGACATATCACTTGAGACTTACTGATATAAATATTACAATTAAACTTTATTTGGAGTCCTATTGCACAATGCACATTTTTCAATATTAGTTTTAATATTAGTCGCTATGACAGGTATTTGGAAGGTAGGAGTTATAAAATAAGGGGGCTGGTAAGGAAAGTCATTAAAGGGGTGGTTGATTATAATTTCACTTTTCTAACTTTAGTTAGTGTGTTACAACGCTCAAAGTTCAAAGCAAAGGGAGATATTAGCTTTTAAAGAAATCGCTTTTTAAGGACTACAACAAACGGCTGGTAGAGACTACACAACATTCCTCCCGGGTTAGTGACATCACCAACCCTAGAATTTACATAAACCCCGCCCCCGGGAACACGATTTATAGATTATCAAGACAGAATATGCTAATCAATGACTAGAAGATAACTACACATAAGCTGCATAAATTCACCAACTAACCATTCAGAAATGTCCTGTTGCTTCGACATGTTGTCACTTCTTCTTGAGTCTCTCCATCTTTCTGACTCCGGTTTGAACATAAAAGGCTGAAAGTGTTTGAAATTTTCAGTCCATGTCTGTGTGAGGTAATCGAAGCTGCTAAGAAAGAGCTTTTGAAGCTCCGCCCTCTGTACCGGGAGCAGCAGCTCATTTGCATTTAAAGGGATAGACACAAAAGCAGTGCGTTTTTGCTCACCCTCAAAAAGTGACAACTTTAACATGCTATATAAAAATATCTGTGGGGTATTTTGAGCTAAAACTTCACATACACACTCTGGAGACATCAGAGATTTATTTTACATCTTGTGAAAAGGGCATTATACCACCCCTTAAAAAAAAATTGGAGCAAGTTATGTGTTTTTTTCTTCCAGAGATTATGATGTAATTTTTTTTTTCTTCACAGATGAATCGTTCACAGTATCAGCTTAATCAACAAATATTTTTGGCATAATGTTTCTTTTATGAATAAAAAAGCAAAAATGGACTACAGTCAATTATTTCACTTATACTACGGTTACCACACCTCAAGACATTGTTCAGATGTTGTATTTCAAGACATTTGTCAGGTTTTTTCCCTTAGAACACTCTTGTGTGTTGGACTGATTTCTTACGCATCTCATCCCACGCCTCCGTTGCTAATTCCAAAAGTCATTTTAGAGCTAGTAATGGAGGCTTGAGCCACTGATAGAAGACCAATGCAGTTATTAGAGAGAGAGAGAGAGAGAGAGAGAGAGAGATTAAGCTTGTGTAAATTAGCGAAACTGTAATTTTATCTGCTTCAAGAACAGCACCGTTATTTATTTATTTATTTATGTATTTGCTTGGTCAGTGTCGTTGTGGGTTTTGGTTCTTTTGCTGTTGTTGTCGTCTGTAAGGACCTTTTGAAATAACTGAACTCATTTGAAGAAGTGATATGAAACTGCAGTGCGGTCAAAACCTGCCTGGAACTACTTTAGGTGTAAAAATAATTGCACACCTTAGAACTTTCGTCAACCAATCAGATTCAAGCATTCAACAGCCATGTAGTATAAAATCTTTTTATAGGGCTGTAACTTACCAGAGAAAAGGTTAGTATAGTAAGATAAAGGGACAAGTGTAAATTACAAATGTGGTCAACATTATGGCTTAAATGCTGTCGATTTGAGCTCAACTTGAACTAAACCTGGAATATTTCTAAGATTAGGTAAATTTTAGGGCTGCCAACTAAAAAATTTTCTAGCGCTTCCATGTCATGCAGTAAGCCTGCTAATATTTTAGCTTACACACTCCGCACAAACACTTAGAAATGCGTCTAATAATAGCACACTTTTATCTAGGTGAACATTAGCGCAAGCCGCAAAGTAAAGTTGCTAATATACAGGTGCTGGTCATAAAATTAGAATATCATCAAAAAGTTGATTTATTTCAAGAATTCAACTTAACAGGTGAAACTAATATATTATATAAACTCATTACATGCAAGTGAGATATTTCAAGCCTTTATTTGTTATAATTTTGATGATTATGGCTTACAGCTTACGAAACCCACGAAATCAAAATCCCAGAAAATTAGAATATTACATGAAATCACACAGTAATTACACAGTAATCTCATGGTCATTGAACCAGGTTTTGGTTCTTTTGGCAGTGTGGGCAGGTGCAAATCCTGCTGGAAAATGAAGGAAGCATGAAGTGCTCTGAAAATGTCCTGGTAGACGGCTGCGTTGACTCTGGATTTAATAAAGCACAGTGGACCAAAGTCCTCTTTTCTGATGAGAGCAAATTTTGCATCTCATTTGGAAACCAAGGTCCCAGAGTCTGGAGGAAGAATGGAGAGGCACACAATCCAAGATGCTTGAAGTCCAGTGTGAAGTTTCCACAGTCTGTGTTGGTTTGGGGAGCCATGTCATCGGCTGGTGTTGGTCCACTGTGCTGTCCACTCAACGCAGCCGTCTACCAGGACATTTCCAGAGCACTTCATGCTTCCTTCAGCAGACAAGCTTTATGGAGATGCTGACTTCATTTTCCAGCAGGATTTGCACCTGCCCACACTGCCAAAAGAACCAAAACCTGCTTCAATGACCATGGTATCACTGTGTAATTACTGTGTGATTTCATGTAATATTCTAATTTTCTGGGATTTTGATTCCGTGGGTTTCATAAGTTGTAAGCCATAATCATCAAAATTATAACAAATAATGGCTTGAAATATCTCACTTTGCATGTAATGAGTCTATATAATATATTAGTTTCACCTGTTAAGTTGAATTCTTGAAATAAATCAACTTTTTGATGATATTCTAATTTTATGACCAGCACCTGTACTTACATGTTTCAAATAATAAGCCATATTTGACGTCTATGAATGATGTTTTTTTCCCCCGACTAACCGACTATTAAAATTTTGGTCAGCTAAGCCTCTACTCATCTACTAACGTTTAGTCGACTATTAGGGGGCAGCCCTAGTCAATTTTGATTCCAATTGGGAAAAAAAAAAATTCCCCACCAACAGAAACTTCCTTTGCCGTTAAAAAGTCATGCACATATCCAGAAATGTATGCAGTTCTTTAGCATATGTTGAGCTGATGTAGAGCCATCTAAATGATAATGATACAATGAAACCCTCTGAAATCACTCCGCACTGAAGGGGATGCATATGTGCCCGTCAGTTCAAAGACACTTGGCAATTCCTGCTCGGAAAGAAGGAATCCTTCCTACAGTGGTTGGTTGCTATGGATATCTCTCAAAAGCTCTTAGAATAATGGCACATCCCACCTCTGATGTCAGAGCTGTTGATGTGTGTGTAAAGAGGGAGGGAGCTGAAGCCTGTTGCTCATATCATCAAATGTGCCGCCAGCACTCCAGAAGCTCCAGAGCCTGTTGAGGGATCAGATAGAGTTGGAACGCAGACTGCATTTTTCCTTCTCCTTTTATAGTAAAAGAGAAAGAATCTTTCATTCCTAGACAGCATGAACACTCTCAACTACAGATGAACTACAGTAAGTATTTCCAACTAATGTTGGTGTGCATGCGGTTTTCTTTTTCTGCTTTTTGCAGTTCTTGTTTTGTTGTGCTGGAAGTTTAATCAGAGAATGCAGGCGAAAAGATGTTTTGAGTTCAGGTTTTTAACCAATCAAAGATTAGCTTTAAAGGGATGTTGTGTTGGTGTAAACAGAAACACGCAGTGGACGTGTGTCCTGTGAGTCAGTGAAGTACTGCGCTAGTACGGGCTGCCCAAATCAGATCAGGGCTAGTAAGATTGCAGCTTGTGGACTGAGCACAAACGAGAGAAGATAAAATAATATCGGTGGAAATTTCAGTGCATAACCATCATCCACCATAGTGCTTTTTTTCTGCTGCATATTTCTGTTCATGATATTTTCTTATATATTGTACAATATTATAGGGCTTATTTAAAAAAAAAAAAAAAAAAAAGATTTATTTATGTGATATGCAGATTTAGTAATCAAAGTACTCACAATTATTTGAAAATATTTGCTCAGGAAAGCCCTTAAATGATCAAAATGTAAAGGGGCAGTTTGATTCCCAGGATTGTATGACTTTCTTTCTTCAGTGGAATGCAAAGAAGATATTTTGAACAATGTCTCAGTGTGTTTTTGTCTTTACAATGAAAGTCAATGGGGTCCAATGTCGTTCGGTTCCCTGCGTTCTTCAGGATATCTTCTGTTGTGTTTTGCAGAAGAAAGAAAGTCAGAAAGTCAGTTTGGAACAGCATGAAATGATATTGTGGCAAAGCATTTAATGGATAAAAGTGGCTTTAGAAATCAATATATTGTTTATTTTTATCATTCTGCGGGCCTGCAGGCAACACAAATTAATTCAGTTGTGTTTGTACTTGAGGTGGATTTAGAGTCTGTTCACACACAACATGTTCTTTCCATGTGCTCATATGTCTTTAAATGTGTGTGTGTGTTTTTTTTTAATGGGGTCCAAGGTTGTTATTGTTCTTAAAAATATCTTCTTCTGCGTTGTTTGGTGCAGTGTGTTCCCATCGAACATTCGTAAAACATGATAGTACAAATTAGCTTGAATTGTTTTGATGGTCAGACAAACCTCTACTATTGCATTTATTTTTTATATCATTTATTTAATCGTAAAATCATTTGTATTCAATTCAATCAGCCCTTAGCCCTAAATATTCAATATATTGAACTTCTAAAATGTATTCACCTTACTGCATATTCATGTTCTCAATTATTCAATATATTTTGTAGTTTAGCGTGTAGATAAACAGTATATGGTGCTTGCTGTGCACCTTTTTGTATTTAATATGAGATATACGTATTTGATATGAAATCTGGCAATAGCGTTGTTTTTTTCATCTTATGTTTTATTTTATGTCATAGCAATTGCAACAGTTTGTATCTAATTACTGTGACTCATGTTCATTCTTATGCTTGTTTTGTCCCGAGAACTGACAAATCTTCATGAGCGGGATTCAATTTCAATCCCAAAGTCCATTTCGTTGCACATTATAGATGCACGCTTGTCCTGTGTTTGATGAGCACACAGTGTGACAGTCAATCCCTCTGATGGAAGACAAATACTATGCCATTACCAAATGACAGCAGCCAGGATGAGTCAAATTGGTTTCATTTAACAGCGCCATTTATCCAGAATTCAGAAATGCATCTCATAATGTTCAAGCCCTGCGTTTGACTTTTTGAATTGCACCACTTGCTGTTAAATATTTTCTATTAGATTTGGTCGTGTGTAAAGCTAGTGCATATTTCTATTCTTTTCTGGCATTTACAGTGCATTCAATCAACATCAGGGCATCTATTTGGGCTTTTGATCATTTTAATTGTTCCTATGAAATAGAATGAGGTGAATACATGTACAATTGAGTCCAAGAGTCTGAAACCACATAAAAAAAATTGAAAACAAGAAAAAGTTATAATGTAAAAAGAGTCAAATTAAAGACTATGGCGATAATGTAAGTGCTTTTTTGCAAAAGGTCAGATTCTTGATTTCACTGAAGCTCAAGATCTCAAATCGTGCTGGAGAACATGATCATTAGGTGAAGGTGTAGCTCCAGGGATGTTTTGTACTTACATTTTTATGCTGAGAAAATAATCTGCAATGAAAAAAAAAGTTGCATTCAATCTGAAAAATCAGCAGCATGTCTCAGACTTTTGGACTTCACTGTAGTTCTAGCACATATCAACACATCCAGGGTTATAAATCTCACTGTGGGTGGTTTGGGAAGAGTTGGTGACACTTAGTCATAATGAAGTACACTTATCTGAATATGAAAGAGTTTCTTGGTGGTTGAGTGGCATCTAGGGCCATGAGTGGGAATGAGTGGTCATCATTTTCCCAAGGTGGGAACGTGTCCTCTCGTTGAATCATTGCCGTGGTGTATTGGTAACTCGGATTGGTAGCTTGATGTTTCATTTGCATATTATGAATTTCAAGTCATAAAAACAAGTCTATCTGTTTAACTAAGACAGTGATTCACTGTGTGTCTCTGACAACTTTCTCTCCAGTTATTCGCATGAGAAATGGACTCGCACTCTGAGTTTATTGAGAAGTGATTAGATCTCTACAAACAAAGGTTTTGCATAAACCTGCAGGAGTTCAGATTGATTCGACTACAGGGAAGGAACAGCAGCTTTTCCTCACCCTAACTGCATTTACATTTATGCATTTAACAGGTTCTTTTCTAGCGACTATTTAGCGTTCATGGGAATCAGACCCATGACCTTAGTGTTGCTTTAGCATGTTATACTGTTTTAAGGAACTAGATCTTGCCGTGTTATTTGGAAAATCATTTTTCAAATGCCATATAAAAAGACATTAATATTAGTGCTGTCTCTTAGGTTTAAACGTCTAATGTTAATAGAACTAATTGGAGTTTAGTATTTTAACAAAAATACAATTTAACTTGCTTAAGTGTTCAATGTATTTGTAAAGGTAATGCTTTTATTTAGCAAGGATGCATTCAATGAATCAAAAGTGACAGCAAAGACATTTATAATGTTACAAAAGATTTCTATTTCAAATAAATGCTGTTCTTTTGAGCTTGCCATTCTTGAAGAATTCTCCCCAAAAATATGAAGCAGCACAACTGTTTCAACACTGATAATAATCATAAATATTGTTTGAGCAGCAAATCAGCATATTAGAATGATTTCTGAGGGATCATGTGACACTGAAGACTGAGTAATGATGCTGAAAATTCAGCTTTATGACATTTCTGAATGAAAGCATATGAGTCTCTTTCTTCTGCTGAACACAAAAGAGGATATTGTCAAGTAGCCCAGGACCCCATTGACTTACTACAAAAATACTACAGAAGTCATTTTGAAATAAATTCATACAGGTTTGAAACAACTTGAGGGTGAGGGGGATTTTTGGGTGAACTATCCCTTTAAGACCAGGAAAGTGTATTAAAAGAGAAAATCTGGGTAATTGTGACCCATAGTTGGTTTTGCTGGGATCTGCTCAGGGGCCAGTTTTATGTCCTTTCACTGCAATTTCAGGTTCAAAGAACACGTCCCCGAGAGCTTTAGTGATTTACAATGACAAAGGACTTCATCAGCTTCGTGTGTATTGAAAAAGGCCTGGTTTTAATGAGCAGGGTTAATGTCTTTTCATACCTTTATGTGCAGCGTAATTGTGAACTGTGGTCAGGATATTGCAATTATAATGGTCATTCCCTGTTTGCAGCACTTATGATTAGGGGTCTTCTCGTATACCGTAACACACAGGTAGTGATGATGGTGAGTCTGCAGATTTTCTAACTACTTTATTATTGAAGTGAGAAGCAGTTTATATTCTCAGACATTAGCTGCCCTGCTTTTGGTGTCTGCAGAGTGTTTCTTAGTGATTTTGTTGTTAATTCATTGGCCGCAAGACTAGTAGGAGTTTTGGAATCTGAATTCAGTTCCACATCCTTTTTTTAGCCAATCACCTGAGGCATAAAACTAGAGGTTAATTTGTTCCATTCTGGGATTAAGTAAAATAAAAATAGTTTAATTCTGTTATTACTTACTCATGTTGTTCCAACTGTATTCTGATAAACTGCATGTGATGTTCGGATAAAAATGTGTGCTAAATGATTAAATGTAAATTATGTTATTTATTTATAATTATATGCCAGTTTATAGTTAAAAAGGACTAAAAAAAAGTCCTTCCATTTATGCACTATATCATGCATTTGATCTTGTGCAACAAAACTGAAAAATAAGTTATTTTCTGGGAATCTTGCTGTTCATCAAAGCTATTAAATCTCTTTTGCAGTCAGATTAACATTAATCCCTAATATTGACAATTTATATAGTGCATTAGTAATGGATCACTTTTATGGTCTTTTTTATTTGGTCACACCTTACAATAAGGTTTCATCTGTTACCATTAGTTAATTACAATAGTTAACATGAACTAGCGATGAATAATACTTCTGCATTTATTAATCTTAGTTAATGTTAATCTCAACATTAACTAATACATTTTTCAAATCAAATGTTTTATTTAACATTAGTTAATGCTTGGTGAACTAACATTAACAAAGCTCAATAAATGATTAAAAAAATTTGTTAGTTCATGTTAGTTAATTTATTTATTAATGTTAACAAATGAGACCTTATTGTAAAGTGTTGCCGCTTATTTTATTTTATTTTTTTAATGGTAACTGTTGTTGTGTGGAAAAGAATTTTTTTTTCCACATAAAAAAACTCATATATAGGTTTGGAACAAAATGGGTAAATAATGACAGAATTACTTTGGGATTATTCTCATAATAAAGTGCAGCTGAGAGTTTGTAATGTCCTGCAGTGCTTTGTCATTCTCATCCTCTCCGAGTTGCTTTATTCCCAGCCGACAGCCTGTGAATGATGGTGAAGTAAATGTGTTTTGAAGGCCACTCTGCAGGACAGGAGTTTATCATTGACAATATCTAAAAGAATAAGTGACACCAGGCGGCCTCGAATTCATCACCCTCGGCTCCCGTCTCAAAGCCTCTTGTTTGAAGTTTGAAGAGTCCGCACATTTCAATCTATCTCATCAGATGAAGTGCTTTCCGCTGTGTCGACACCATCCAATAACACTGGATGTTGCTGTTCTTGTTTCTTGTTCTCCTTCAAACACATTTTCTGTTCTACGCTGGCTTTCTGTCTCTCATTCCTCTTTAATATGTGCTGTCCATCTAACAGAGATCCGCTGAAGCCGTGACACTGTTCAGACTGACACCCGTTACGGGCCGCTGTGGTTTCCGGTCCTGGAAGAGCTTGGACATAATTGAGATTACTCACTGAGTTTGGCCTGTTGGTGTCACGAGATGGATAATAACGGCATGAACTGTGTGGTAATGCACATAACTGCTGGACAATTCCTTATGTAATCATTTATGTAATTTATGTTGATGTCTGTGCAGTCCTACGATCCAGCTGAACACAAAACAATTAGAATATAGAAAAGAGCAAGAGAAAGAGGTGATCAGACGACAAGTTAGTTATTTGTTAGGAATGCAAGAATTTCAAGGATGTTCATTTTGCATCAATATTTCAGATCATTGCTTTCAAATATGTGTGGCAAATAGATATAGGCCTATATTTTGTAAAAATGGAATTGTATTTGAAACACAAATACAGTATTAATTTAATTCCTAATAAGGTGAATTTCTTAAACACGTCTGGGTTACATTTCACATTAGAATGTATATAACTTTATATATTATATCTTAGATATCATTTTAAATGTATTAAGTATTTATGTGATGGCTGTATTTGTTGCACTGAATATATTTTATACTAATAAAACAAATTATTAACAAAAAAGTTATGTATATAATTTTACATAATAAATCGAGGTATAATTTTTCATAAGATTTTATTTATTGTTTATTATTTATGTTATTTATGCATTATTTTTCATGACAATTAAGCACATTGCTCCACTAATTATTTTCACTTTGATGCATCTGGACATAAAAAAAAAAAAAAAGTAAATAATGCCATTATTTTCAGTGATGATTCTCGTAACATTCTCATTAATATTGTAAAACTGTAAAAATGCATTTTTTTTATTAGTCAAAAACATATTTAGGGCAACACAACTGCCATCACATATAAATATTTTACATTTAAAATAATTGATTGTGTTTTTTATGCATTGCAGTAATAAGAATGAGAATTGAGAAATTAAGATATTTTATTATATATATATATGTATATATATATATATATATATATATATATATATCATTTATTGATTTGGATGACGTTAATGCAACTTGGCATTGCATGATTTATTGTTACTTTTCACAATGTGAAAAATCAGATCCTAAAAAGCAAAAATGAAATGACATGTTCTTTTGATTTTGAAGTGACATACGACCTGAACATGTTCCTGACAGGTTTGTTGCGATGTACCCAGTAGTGTGATGATCATCCGTATCGAGGAGGTTTGCAGCGTGACCCTATTATACATTTTTGCCTGCAACAATGCATTAATAACCCGAGCCATTAGTGCACAAATAGAGATCAGGATGACCCAGCTGCTCGAATTTAAATGAAAACATAGACTGCAATGCAATGCATCTCTGCCGGTGATGTGCTAAAAACCTGCCAGGAATAGAAGCAGTGCTGTGGCAAAGGTTAAGTACAGTGAGAAGATGGAGAGGTTTGCTGAACCACTGCGAAGCCGAGAGACTGTTTTATGTATGGTGGACACATGAGAGGAAGGGAAAGCAATTATAGCCCGAAGATGTTTCTTGTTTCAATATATTCGGCGATTTATTAAATCCACCCACTAATATCTAAAAAAAAATCTCTCTCTCTCTCTCTCTTTCTCTCTCCGATTCCCGATCGAGTTGATGTAAGCAGATGTCTTACGATATGAGCATGGCTGCGGGCGCTGTTGGACCTGAGCATCCCGATGTTGAACATGTGTTGTGTATACATAGAGTCTGTGCACAAAGACGGTTCAAGAGATGCACTTATGCGTCCCTGCCGATCTGTTGCGGGGAATATTCTCTGCTGCGAGCTACAAGTGTCAGAGTTACAGATGAGGAGAGAACTGCGTTATGCAGTGTTCAGGATTGTGGAGAGACAATGAATGTGGTTTCTCTCCTTCATACTGTGTGTCTTTGGTAAAGGAAGATCGTTCACGCTGAGAATGATGGTTTTTCCAGATGGCGTACGTGTAAGAATAACTCAAAAATCTGTTGTCTGACTTGGTGTGAGTCATTTAATGAACAAAAATAATGAGCTATGATCTTTGAGATTAGTACGTAAGCTCTTTTTAATGCAACAATGAGTAACTGAAGGTATTTTTACATTATTTTAGTCCAAATGGCTGAAAACTCACATATACAATCACTTGTAATATGATTAAATTGCTTATCACTTTTGATCAATTAGGGCGCTGTTACCAAATTGATGTTGTGTGGTCAGCAGACAATGGAGGGAGCAGACAATGACACATACAAAGTTTGGTGTCATTATGCATTGACATCACTTCCCTTCCGGGAAAAGCCCCTCAGCCGGACTGAGTTGTCAATACAATTTTTGAACAATACAATAAATAAGGTATGATTTTACCCATTTCAGCATATTGACACAAAATGATAACTGCAAATCCACGTTTCACTGCCTGGAGTCTCTGTGAATTGCAGCGGTCCATTTGCTTCTCTGTTCTTTAGCTTTCGGCAGTGTGTAAAAATATACCTCAGATTTCTTGTCAAATCTATATATAGTCAATCTCTAAACTCTTTCCCGTTTTAGATGTGTTTTGTGTGTTTTTCGCAGCATTCACACTGAAAACCAATGCTGCCGCTCAGTGTTTTTGCCACTCAGTGGGTGTGAACGCAGTCACTCCGGCCGACGGTGACGTCACACGCATACCCTTGGCACCAAGCCATCAAATTAGTTGATGCGTTCGTTATTCGAGAACAGTTTTGGTTTACGGTCTAGGAGGAGTTTGAAAAAGCAGGTTTTCAAAAAAATAAATTTAATGCCGGACAACAAGTTCGACCAAATATAGCATAATTGGTACCATTGTTCTCGGTATGACTCAAGGAACCTATACAGAACAGTTTCATTAAAATAGGCAAAAATTTATCAAAAAATGCCCCAGAATGGCTAATGTGGGATTATTGGTATCATTCGACTCGGTATGCTGCACTGAACTGAAAGTTGTATGATTTTTGGGCAAAGCTTTCGGAAGTTATTAGCCAGAAGCCATATCACCCTGTAGCCAAAGACTGGTTGCCCACTGAAGCTAAGCAGGGTTGAGCCTGGTCAGTACCTGGATGGGAGACCTCCTGGGAAACCTAGGTTGCTGCTGGTGGAGGTGTTAGTGAGGCCAGTAGGGGGCGCTCACCCTGTGGTCTGTGTGGGTCCTAACGCTCCAGTAAAGTGAATGGGACACTATACTGTCAAAGAGCACCGTCCTTCGGATGAGACGTTAAACCGAGGTCCTGACTCTCTGTGGTCATTAAAAATCCCAGAACGTCTTTCAAAAAAGAGTAGGGCATCCTGGCCAAATTTGCTATTGGCTTCTTCCCATCATGCCCTCCTAATCATCTCCATATATACTGATTGGCTTCATCTCCTCTCCACCAATAAGCTGGTGTGTGGTGGGCGTTCTGGTGCAATATGGCTGCCGTCGCATCATCCAAATGGATGCTGCAGATTGGTGGTGGTTGAGGAGATTCCCCTATCCATATGTAAAAGTGCTTTGAGTACCGGGAACCAACCTTACAAAAATCCACTTTGCCATTATTGCAGCGTTTAGGAGAGCTTGTATTACCGGTACATTAAGTGGTTTTACATGGCTAATGAGGAACTATAGGATCGGTCTGGCCACACTAAAGGCTGTAGATTCATATAATTACAGTGACATGGTGATCAATATCAATTGGCATCCTGGCCAAAATTTGCCCATTGGCCTCTGTCCATCATGCCCTCCTAATCATCCCCATATACTGATTGGCTTCATCACTGTCTCCTCTCCACCAATAAGCTGGTGTGTGGTGGGCGTTCTGGCTCAAAATGGCTGCCGTCGCATCATCCAGATGGATGCTGCACATTGGTGGTGGTTGAGCCCTTCCATATGTGAAGCGCTTTGAGGACCCAGAAAAGCGCTATATAAATGTAACAAATTATTATTATTATTAGCAAACATAGCCATTTTTCATATCTCCTGACCAGTAGGTGGCGCTGTGCCAAAGCCCTGCATGTAGCCTCAGGTCATACTTGTGATGACATGTACCAAGATTTGTGTCAATATTCGAAAGCGTTGCAGATATATAGCCTTACATCTTTTTTAAATTTGTTTGCACGTTATTCGAAATTGGGTTTATTAAAAAGCTTTTAATAACTTTTAGCCAGCATGATCTGAAGATGTTCTGAGCCAATTATAGTGAAAATCCCATTTTCCCATCTAAATCCCATTTAATGTTCCCATAATTGGTGCAAAATTAAAGAAAACAATTCCTTAACTGATAATTTTAAAAACATTAAATATATATACAGGTGCTGGTCATAAAATTAGAATATCATCAAAAAGTTGATTTATTTCAGTAATTCCGTTAAAAAAGTGAAACTTGTATATTATATAGACTCATTACATGCAAAGTGAGATATCTCAAGCCTTTATTTGTTATAATTTTGATGATTATGGCTTACAGCTTGTGAAAACCACAAAATCAAAATCTCAGAAAATTAGAATATTACATGAAATCACACAGTAATTACACAGTGGTCATGGTCATTGAACCAGGTTTTGGTTATTTTGGCAGTGTGGGCAGGTGCAAATCCTGCTGGAAAATGAAGTCAGCATCTCCATAAAGCTTGTCTGCTGAAGGAAGCATGAAGTGCTCTGGAAATGTCCTGGTAGACGGCTGCGTTGAGTGGACAGCACAGTGGACCAACACCAGCCGATGACATGGCTCCCCAAACCAACACAGACTGTGGAAACTTCACACTGGACTTCAAGCATCTTGGATTGTGTGCCTCTCCATTCTTCCTCCAGACTCTGGGACCTTGGTTTCCAAATGAGATGCAAAATTTGCTCTCATCAGAAAAGAGGACTTTGGTCCACTGTGCTTTATTAAATCCAGAGTCAACGCAGCCGTCTACCAGGACATTTCCAGAGCACTTCATGCTTCCTTCATTTTCCAGCAGGATTTGCACCGGCCCACACTGCCAAAAGAACCAAAACCTGGTTCAATGACCATGGTATCACTGTGTAATTACTGTGTGATTTCATGTAATATTCAAATTTTCTGGGATTTTGATTTTGTGGTTTTCATAAGCTGTAAGCCATAATCATCAAAATTATAACAAATAAAGGCTTGAGATATCTCACTTTGCATGTAATGAGTCTATATAATATACAAGTTTCACTTTTTTAACCGAATTACTGAAATAAATCAACTTTTTGATGATATTCTAATTTTATGACCAGCACCTGTATATATGTGTGTGTGTGTGTTTTGAATGTTCTGAGAACAAAGCATTTTCATAATTTAATTGGAACATTAGCAAAACATATTTTTGTTAGCTGGGATGGTGTCATAAAGATGTAGAGCTCCAGGATGCAGTCTGGACCCCATAGACGATGGGTGGGCGCACCAGAAGAGAGCATGAGATGCGTGGGAGGGGGTGGGGCAACGTTTGCCAAGTGTCTCACCAGGCAACCGTGGAGGACGGTTCTATCATCACCCGAAAAATGAATCTTCCTGCTTAATCATAACAGGCGAGCACTGTGGATATAAAGTGTATGTACAAAAATAGGTAGTATAGCGACATGATGAGCATAATGGAAATTATGCACAAAAAATGATATCAGAATACTTTACCAGCTGTAGTTTGGGTGAACAGCTGGTAACTTTTTTTTGGCAGGTGATGAATTTTATATAAATCTCTATATTTGTGTTTGTCCCCCCCCCCCCCCCCCCCCCAAGTAGATTAAAAATATTTAATGTAAAAACTAAAACACGTTAAAAATAATGAAGGCATTGTTTTTGGCTAAATTAGCACAAGGAAGCAAGGTATTTGTCAGTGTTATTTTAGTATCATTGAGATACTACTTATTTTTTATTAATATTTTGAATTTGTTTTTTTATTTTTATTTTCCATTTTAATTTTAGTTAACGTTTTATTAATTTTGCTGTGTGTTTTTGCCATTTTTACAAGTTTATTTTAAATTGTCTATATAGTTTATATACATTTTTATTACAGTTTTAGTTGTTTTAGTACATCAAGTACTAAACTGCCTTGGCAACTTGCTGAAATAAAAGTTGAAGTTTTATTTCAGTTAACATTTATTTCATTCCAAGCAACAACCTTTTTTAAATTTTTTTATGGCTTTAATTTTATAATAACCCTGATATTTGATCATTTTCATTTAAATGCACCAATAAAATAATGCATAGTAACATTATAAGGAAATATTATAAGGAAACATGGAATTAGTTTCCATTCTTATGCTGATGACACTCAAATATATATTTCATCACGGCCGGATGAAAACGCTAAATTATCCAAATTGACAGAGCATGTTAAAGATATAAAAGATTGGATGACGCGTAATTTTCTTTTATTAAATCCAGACAAGACAGAGGTACTAATCATCGGTTCAAAAAACCACCCACAAAACCTCTCACAATACAACTTTAACATAGTAGGATGTCCTGTTACTTTATACTCTACAGTAAAAGACCTGGGTGTTATACTAGACTGCAACCTGTCTTTTGAATATCATATTTCATATGTTACAAAAACAGCCTTTTTCCACCTTAGAAACATTGCTAAGCTACGTAATATGCTATCTGTTTCTGATGCAGAAAAGTTAGTTCATGCATTCGTGACCTCGAGACTAGATTACTGTAATGCTTTATTAGCCGGTTGTCCTGCATCCTCAATAAACAAGCTACAGTTAGTCCAAAATGCAGCCGCTAGAGGTCTTACTAGATCAAGAAAATTTGACCATATAACACCGATTTTATCATCACTACATTGGTTACCCATAAAGTTCCGTATTAATTACAAGGTATTGCTACTGACTTATAAAGCCCTAAACGGCTTAGCTCCAGTCTATTTAACGGATCTTCTCGCCCTATAATCCATCGCGCTCTTTAAGATCACTAAATATCCAGATCCACCAAAGGAGGGAGAGCATTTTCACATTTAGCTCCAAAACTCTGGAATAGTCTTCCTGATACTGTTCGTTGCTCAGACTCGCTCTCCCAGTTTAAAACTAGATTAAAGACGCATCTCTTCAGCCAGGCATTCATATAATACTTTTAATCTTACAGTTAAAGGGATAGTTCACCCAAAAATGAAAATGCTGTCCTCATTTACTCACTCTCATATTGTTCCAAACCTGTATGACTTTCTTATTTCTGCTGAACACAAAAGAAGATATTTTGAAGAAAGTCGGTAACCAAACGACTGATGGACCCCATTGACTTCCATAGTAGGAAAAAAAAATACTATGGAAGTCAATGGGGACCAGCAACTGTTTAATTACCAACCTTTTTTAAAATATCTTCTTTTGTGTTGAGCAGAAGAAAGGAAATCATACAGGTTTGGAACAACATGAGGGTGAGTAAATGATGACAGCATTTTCATTTTTGGGTGAACTATCCCTTTAAATCTGGCCTCTAGTTCATAAACGCCAGAGGAGAACTGGCCCCCGACTGAGCCTGGGTTCTCCCAAGGGTTTTTTTTCTCCATTAGGTCACTTGATGGAGTTTTTCGGTTCCTTGCCACTGTTGCCTTTGGCTTGCTCAGTTGGGGATATTTAATTTAATTTAATCAATCAATAATACTATTGATCAGCCTTACCAAACGTGGACGTTTTTTCCACTAGAAACAAACCTTGTTGTGCTATTTTGATTTAATACTGTGAAGCTGCTTTGATACAATCTGTATTGTGAAAAGCGCTATACAAATATACTTGACTTGACTTGACTTAACAAACAGCAATAATTACCCACATACACTACCGTTTAAAATTTGGGGTCAGTACAATTTTTTTCTATTTTTGAAAGAAGTCAAAAATTCTCACCAAGGCTGGATTTATTTGATCATAAAGTTCTGAATCGATGTATTTGACCGGTAATGACCCGAATTTCCCAACTCTAAAAACAGCTAGTCGATTGACACTGTCCTTAGACAAAAAGTGTTTATATCACCATATTTTATATCACCATAAATCACCACAATACTCTATATCATCATGAACATTTAATATATTGGCCAGCCCTAATGTTCGGTTATGTGGATGATGTTTTGACGTGTTTAACAGAACGGAGAGGATGTTTTATTGTGTGCAAAGTTGCACCAGAAGAAAAGCTTTGGCTTCTGTGTTTGACATGCAAATAAGTATCAGCCATAGATAATTCAATAAGCCTCACACAAATCAGCCAGGAGATATTCCCCATGTTATCCATCACTTTGACGAGATCCAGCACTGATATTCTAGTTATTGTTCTGACATTAAAGGGATAGTTCACCCAAAAATGATAATTCTGTCAGTAATTACTCACCCTCATGTTTTTCCAACCCCGTAAGACCTTCGTTCATCTTCGGAACACAAATTAAGATATTTTTGATTAAATCTGATCCATAGACTTCTAAGGGACTGAAACTTGCTGGCCTAGAAAATGTATTAAAGACATCGTTAATATAGTCCAAGTGACTCCAGTGGCTCGATCTTAAGTTTATAAAGTGACGAGAATACTTTTTGTGCGCAAAAACAAACAAAAATAACGACTTTATTCCACTTTTCATTTCCTTCTCTCTGGGCCTCAGGTCTTTTCACGTAGTGTTTAAGCATAGCGCGTCTGTGTTGTACGTCACCACGTATCACACATGACCAGCGTCGGCCAATAGTGAGCCTACGTGGTGACGTGCAACACAGACGCGCTACGCTTAAACACTACGTGAAAAGACCTGAGGCCCAGAGAGAAGGAAATGAAAAGTGGAATAAAGTCGTTATTTTTGCTTGTTTTTGCGCACAAAAAGTATTCTTGTCGCTTTATAAACTTAAGATCGAGCCACTGGAGTCACTTGGACTATATTAACGATGTCTTTAATACATTTTCTGGGCCAGCAAGTTTCAGTCCCTTAGAAGCCTATGGAGAAGTGAGACAACTCTCAGATTTAATCAAAAATATCTTAATTTGTGTTCCGAAGATGAACGAATGGCTTACGGGGTTGGAACAACATGATGGTGAGTAATTACTGACAGAATTTTCATTTTTGGGTGAACTATCCCTTTAAGCTTGTGCGCACTCACACATATGCACAAATACTTAAAAATACTCCAAAAATGTTTTATTTGAAGGTAAATGGCGGCAGTAAGACCTTATTTCTGGCTGATCAAGATTTTGATTGAAATATTTAGATGGGTTTTTGATATATCAGAAGCAGCGTGGAGACTGTTGCCATTAAATTGAGCAAGACTGCTGAGTGTATTAAACACACAAGCAATTTTCCAATTGAGTAATTTTGTCTGGCTGTCACAGGATGATTGTTCTTGCCTTTCGACAGTCACCAGATCTTGCTATGTAAATAAGCGACGCCTGTAATCTTCCTGTGCTCCGCATACTAAATATCACATTACCAGACCTCTTATTCTCCTCAAGTAGCTCAGTCCTCTTGGGGAATAACTATTATTCAAATAGCACTTTTAATAATATTGTGTTGCGGTGTCAAGAGAATCTCACCTTCTGCTCTAAATATCTCCTTTTGTGTTCCACAGATGAAAGATAAATAATTTCGAAGGACATGATGACAGAATGTTCATTTTGGGGAACACTGTTCTTTGAAAGCAGAGGGTTGAGATCTTCAGAGTTCAGCTTTCTACATGGTGAAGGTTAGCAGTGTTAGGTTTAGAAAGTGTGCTCAGCATGTTACTGGCAGAATCACTGTCTTGTGACTCAGAGGCAATCTGGAGAAAAAGCCCTGGAGCAAAGCTGTGATCTCGCTGCGTCAGAGAGAAATATACGCTTGAAAACTCACTGTTACCAACGCTGCGGTTCAAAGGGTCTCTCTTTTCTCGCACACTCTTTCATTCTGTCCTTCCGTGCTGTAGTTCCTTAAAAGGGATGGTTCACCAAAAAGAAAACTGTGTCATCATTTACTCATCCTCTTGTTGTTCTAAACCCGTTGATTTTCTTTCTTTCGTAGAAGAAAAATCTTGAAGAACGTATTGGTAAATGCACTGTGAGCAATGAAATACTGAGACCAGAACACACAATAAATCTAACTCACATACTATAATCCAAGTCTTCTGAAGTCATACAACAGTTTAAATGAGAAATAGACTGAAATTTCAGTCACCAAAAATCACAAATGTAGCACATCAAGAAGCATTGCACTAGATTTGATGCATTGATATTTACATGTCTCATGACCAACAAAACTACTATGACTTCTGAATAATTGGAATGCAACGCAAAACTCATATGGACAACTGATGTGGTGTTATGACAAGGTTGTGCGCCATTCAGAATTGAATTGAGAAAACCTTTCAAATCTGATTTCAGATCGCACCTGTGTCATTCTTTCACATGTACTGGACGTGTCCCACCTTGAACGAGTTCTGGACATCAGTCTTTCAAACGATTTCTGAAGTTCTTTACCATCAAATTGAACAAAACCCTTTTACTGGCATTTTTGGCATTGCTCCGAATTTGGGCTTGCCTAAAGTGAAGCTGAAAGTATTGGCCTCTACCTCCTGATCCTGCTCCTCCTTCCCCCTCACATTGGATTAGGGACATTATGTCATGTATGAATTTAGAGAAAATACGTTACACCACCCAGGGATCTGAGAATAAATTTGACAAAATATGGCGCCCCTTCTTGAAATTCTTTGAGAAACCATCTACAACAATATCAGAGTATCTACCCCTTTCCCCTCTTTTATTTTATTTTATTCCCTTTTTTTGTTTGTTTCTTCCATTTTTAACCCTTTCACCTTTATGTATTATAATTTAGACTGTGATTTAAATCATCTCTTGTAGGAATTCTTAATGCGGGTCTGTTTGTAATTGGGTGGGAGGGTGGGGTATGTTCATATGTGTATTCCAAAAAGAAAAAAAAATGTATATTCCATTGTATAGTAATTGTTTTTGCAAAGTTGTCATTCTCTAAAAAAAACCTTTGAACGAAATCTGATTTCAGATGAATTTGAAATAAATTTGAATAGAGGTAGCAACGGTAAGCAGAATTGAAATTTCACTGCAAAAATTAGTCGTTTTATCTGGCTTTCCAGTACAAATATCTAAACTCTCTTAAATCAAGGTACAGTTACTTGAGCAGTAAACTTACTAAAGATACAGACTTGCTTTCTAAAGAATTGATCAAAGTACAATGGGAAAGTTCATCCAAAAACCTGTATGAGTTTATTTCTTCTGTTGAACACAAAATAATATAATTTGAAGAATGTTGGTAACCAGACGGTTGCCATTAACTTCCATAGTATTTTCTTTTCCTACTGTAGAAGTCAATGGGGTCCATCAACTGTCTGGTTATCAACATTCTTCAAAATATCTTCTTTTGTGTTCAACAGAAGAAAGAAACTCATACAGGTTTGGAACAACATGAGGGTAAGTAATGACAAAATTTAGGGTGAACTATCCCTTTAAGTGACTTTTTTTTTTAAAACAAGAAAAAAATATCTGCCAATGGGGTGAGAAAAAAAAACAATGTATAAAAAAAAAAAAAAAAAAAAACATTGGCAAACATTTGTTCTTGTTTTAATTTTGATGCATTTTTACTTGTTATATTGCTTCTCAAGTAATTGCATTTTGATTTAAGAATGTTGAGATGTTTGTACTGGAAAACAAGTCAAATTTACAGAATTTCACATAAAACTGCCTTTTAACTACAAAGGCAAAGTTTTTTGTTAGCTTAAAGACTTTGACTTTTAATTTCTGGGTGCACTATATGTTAATACGACTGTTCTGATGTTTTCTTTGCCCAGTCTTTGCAAACTGGCAAATCTGTCCACCAGTTGCCATTTTCCAAAGACGTATGTTCCTCTTCCCAACCTCTTCTTCCCGTCACTGTGTGGTATTAGTTGAACCCTTCCTCTCATCCACTTACTCTCACAACTTCCTTGACACTCAAGCCTCCTTAAGATAAGGCTGGCATGAGAGGAAGAT